>NC_060180.1:18343250-18595750 GCF_021184085.1 Oncorhynchus gorbuscha | reverse complement strand
ATAGGTGTGATATGGTTACATTTCCTGGTGTCTGTTAAAAGCTGAGCGATTCCTGACTGAGACATGTATACAAAGAGTAACAGTAATCTAGGTGTGAGGAAATCAAAGCATGTATAACTTTCTCCAGATTTGTTACTTTTATTTCTTAATTTTTACTTATCTATTTTTTACTATCTATATTTTTCTTAACTGTGTTGTTGGTTAAGGTCTTGTAATTGAGCATTTCTCTGTAAGGTCAACACCTGTTGTATTTGGCACGTGACAAATACAAATACAATACAATTTTGATTTGATTTCACTGAAATAAAATACTTGACTTTAGTTATATTTCTTAGATGATAAAAGCAAGACTGGACAATCTTCTGTAAATGCAGCTCAGGGCCAACAGTAGGCATAACCTTTTTGAGTAGTCTAGTAGGGATCACGTCCAAGGGGCAGGAGGAGGTCTTCATGTGAGCTATAGTGTCAATGAGGGACTCAAAGGATATTTGCTCAAAAGAAGCTAAAGGAAGCAGTAGACAGTTACGGAGTAGTTGCCTCAAGTGTCTCCTGACCAGAAATGCTGGTAGGGTGTCGGCTACTGTCAATTCGGGATCTAATATTTTTTACATTTTCTGTAAAGAATCTTAAAAACTGTTCTCAGAGGTCAGCGGGATGCAAGCATGTCACTTACATTCAAGGGTAGCTAATGTGTGTGTAGACCTGTGTCATTTTTATCATCCACAGCAATTAGAGCCTCTCTACTGTAGACTACATGGGGTACTGGGTTGCAAACATATTAATTACTGGGTCTGCCTCTAACTGCGTGCGTGCGTGCGTGCGTGCGTGCGTGCGTGCGTGCGTGCGTGCGTGTGTGTGTGTGTGTGTGTGTGTGTGTGTGTGCGCTAACTGTACATGTGTGTGTTGAAGTGAAACAATGTAGAGAGAAAAAAATATATAAATAGAATAGAAAAATAATAACACGAGAAATAAATACACAATGGCTAACGATGACTTGGCTATATACACTTGGTACCAGTATCATGTCGATGTGCAGGGGTACGAGGTTGTTGAGGGAGATATGTACATATACAGTAGGTAGGGGTAAAGTGACTAGGCAACATGGTAGATTAAAAGTAACAGCAGCGTATGTGATGAGTCAAAAGAGTATGTGTATGTGATGAACATAATGTGTGTGTGTGAACTGTACATGTGTGTGTGCTGCAGTGAAACAACACAGACGCAACACTCTGCATACTAATCTTCCTGACTGCTCTCTTGTTATTTTGCAGCACAGCACAAATGAAAACACATGAATAATGGAGACATTTCATTTACTGCAGCTATAGCTTATCTAATTTAACAACCCGAGATGCTATCTTGATTATTGGTGATCATTATTAATCATTTTCTTTTATACTAAAACTGTCTGGAATAAATATACCATTTTGCAGTATATTAAACTGTCTCCCGTCGCCTCTTGATTGTAGGAGTTTGTGATGATCGTGGTGTTTGGGCTGGAGTACATCATCAGGATATGGAGCGCTGGCTGCTGCAGTCGCTACAGGGGCTGGCAGGGACGCCTCCGCTTTTCCAGGAAACCCTTCTGTGTTATAGGTAAGTGTGTGTGTGTGCATGTGCACCTATACCGGAAATGTAAAATAAATATATACTGTATATTCCAACATATATTATGGAATATATTTTAAATATACAGGTAACCGCCAAAATAAAGGAAACACCAACATAAAGTGTTTTTTATTTGGGCTTTGGGCCACCACGAGCCAGAACAGCTTCAATGCACCTTGGCATAGATTCTACAAGTGTCTGAATGTCTATTGAAGAAATTCTATAATTTGGTGTTCTGTTCATGGTGGTGGAAAACATTTTCTCAGGTGCCACCCGTAAGTGTACAACTGGTTTAAGATCTGGTGATTGAGACAGCGATGACATATGGTTGACATAGTTTCATGCTCATCAAACCATTCAGTGACCACTCGTGCCCTGTGGATGTGGGCATTGTCATCCTATGGGGTATAGCCAAAATAATGGCCAAAATAATGGATTTTTATACATGACCCTAAGCATGATGGGGCGTTAACTCAGGAACCACACCAGTGTAGAAGCACATGCTCTCAAAACACTTTGTATCCCTCATTTACTCAATTGTTTGCATTCTTTTTGCAGTTACCTGTATGCAGTATATAAATGTATGTAACATGTATATCAGAATATATGTTAAATGCATCAGAAATGTATTTCAAAACACATTCTGAAATGCATTAAAGAATGAATTTTAGAATATATATTTAAAATATATTCCAGTATGCATTTAAATCTATTTGTAAGAAATATATTTTAATTTAAAATGTATAGTAAATATCAAAATTTGTCAAGTTATATTGGAATAAAATGGTGACTGTCTAGTAGGTTCTTTGGTATCACATGCACTTATGTCAGTCTCATTAAAACCGCAGAACTGGCAGTGTACAAGCTTAACCTTTAATCACAGAACACAACATACTGTAAGACATTAACTGACATGACAAAATGTACTATGATAAAGCCAGGTCCCAACAAGCCACACCTCCAAGTCTTCTAATAGGCTGCCGCCGCTACAATATATTTTATCAATATGCATGTTTTATGTACTTGACATACCAAAAGCACTAACATGCATTTACATGCATTTAAATGACTACAAAAATGACTACAAACATGATACATTATCGGTCATGTAGTGACTCCATGTCTTTCATGTGCATATGACAAAAACAAACAAACTTGACGAGTGCATTGCAGCCAACATCCAAGAGGCAGAACTTAACGTGTACTGGGTGGTTCCACGAAACGAGTGCCTTTTGTGACCCTTTGATATGTTAAGTAGAAATGATGCACCAATATTCAATTTTGAAAAACCTGTTATATAAAATGAAGTGCCCTATAATATAGACGACATGGAGATTTAATAAATATGATTTTCAATATGAATAAAGACTCGCTAAAATGCCAAAATTCTGCATTTTGACATGTCCCTCTCGGACTTCTAGAACCATCATTGTGAAGCCATAGTTATTTAGTTGCTTTGACAAAGATTCCCAATTTTTTTTCATGTGATTAGTGATTAATTTATGTCTGTCCCTCATTTTAAGGTCAACCCTGGTTACCTGAACTATTTCAAAATAAACATTGAACATCAAATCGTAGCGTTAATGCAGGCGAGCTGGTCCTATTCTTTTTGGTCATGTTCTAGTGTTTAATGATGAAAAACTGAGTGTGTCGAGCGTAACACGTCAACCCTGTTACTCATACACTGCTCAAAAAAAATAAAGGGAACACTAAAATAACACATCCTAGATCTGAATGAATTAAATATTCTTATTAAGTACTTTTTTCTTTACATAGTTGAATGTGCTGACAACAAAATCACACAAAAATTATCAATGGAAATCAAATGTATCAACCCATGGAGGTCTGGATTTGGAGTCACACTCAAAATTAAAGTGGCTACAGGCTGATCCAACTTTGATGTAATGTCCTTAAAACAAGTCCAAATGAGGCTCAGTAGTGTGTGTGGCCTCCATGTGCCTGTATGACCTCGCTACAACGCCTGGGCATGCTCCTGATGAGGTGGCGGATGGTCTCCTGAGGGATCTCCTCCCAGACCTGGACTAAAGCATCCGCCAACTCCTGGACAGTCTGTGGTGCAACGTGGCGTAGGTGGATGGAGCGAGACATGATGTCCCAGATGTGCTCAATTGGATTCAGGTCTGGGGAACGGGCGGTCCATAGCATCAATGCCTTCCTCTTGCAGGAACTGCTGACACACTCCAGCCACATGAGGTCTAGCATTGTCTTACATTAGGAGGAACCCAGGGCCAACCGCACCTGCATATGGTCTCACAAGGGGTCTGAGAATCTCAGTCAGAATACCTCTGGCGAGCACATGGAGGGCCCCCTAAAGAAATGCCACCCCACACCATGACTGACCCACCGCCAAACCGGTCATGCTGGAGGATGTTGCAGGCAGCAGAACATTCTCCACGGCGTCTCTAGACTCTGTTACGTCTGTCACATGTGCTTAGTGTGAACCTGCTTTCATCTGTCAAGAGCACAGGGTGCCAGTGGCGAATTTGCCAATCTTGGTGTTCTCTGTCAAATGCCAAACGTCTTGCACGGTGTTGGGCTGTAAGCACAACCCCCACCTGTGGACGTCGGGCCCTCATACCACCCTCATGGAGTCTGGTTGAGCAGACACATGCACATTTGTGGCCTGCTGCAGGTCATTTTGCAGGGCTCTGGCAGTGCTCCTCCTGCTCCTCCTTGCACAAAGGCGGAGGTAGCGGTCCTGCTGCTGGGTTGTTGCCCTCCTACGGCCTCCTCTATGTCTCCTGATGTACTGGCCTGTCTCCTAGTAGCGCCTCCATGCTCTGGACACTACGCTGACAGACACAGCAGACCTTCTTGCCACAGCTCGCATTGATGTGCCATCCTGGATGAGCTGCACTACCTGAGACACTTGTGTGGGTTGTAGACTCCGTCTCATGCTACCACTAGAGTGAAAGCACTGCCAGTATTCAAAAGTGACCAAAACATCAGCCAGGAAGCATAGGAACTGAAAAGTGGTCTGTGGTCACCACCTGCAGAACCACTCCTTTATTGGGGGTGTCTTGCTAATTGCCTATAATTTCCACCTGTTGTCTATTCAATTTACACAACAGCATGTGAAATGTATTGTCAATCAGTGTTGCTTCCTAAGTGGACAGTTTGATTTCACAGAAGTGTGATTGACTTGGAGTTACATTGTGTTGTTTAAGTGTTCCCTTTATTTTTTTGAGCAGTGTATATAGACAGGCTAGAAATGTTTTAACAATACATTTTTTGGGTGTGAATCAGGTGAAATAATTGTTTTTTAAAAACTCATCACAATTTCTATTATATCACCGGCAAGGTTTTGGCTTGGTGGGCCATGAAAATTATCTCAATTGATCAATACCTAAAAAGTACTTTAAGAAGCCAAATTAGGAAGCAATTTGGCCACCCTGTAGACTAGATGTCATAGTGATGCATTTCTGGAATATTGTCAGGCGTTACATGCATTCAACAAAGATGCAAATGTATATGCATGCGTTTCAAATACATTTTACGTGACACTAAATCTAGTGAAATGTGTATATACAGTGCATTAGGGAAGTATTCAGACCCATTGACTTTTTCCACATTTTGTTACATTACAGCCTTATTCTAAAATGGATTTATTTTTAAACTCCTTATCAACCTACACACAATACCCCATAATGACAAAGCAAAAGCAGGTTTTTATACATTTTTGCAAATGTATATATAAAAAACAATGAAATATCACATTTACATAAGTATTCAGGCCCTTCACTCAGTACTTGGTGAAGCACTTTTGGCAGCGATTACAGCCTCAAATCTTAGGTATGATGCTACAAGCTTGGCACACCTGTATTTGTGGAGTTTCTCCCATTCTTCTCTGCAGATCCTCTCAAGCTCTGTCAGGTTGGATGAGGAGCGTCTCTGCACAGCTATTTTCAGGTCTCTCCAGAGATGTTCGATTGGGTTCAAGGCCAGGCTCTGGCTGGGCCACTCAAGGACTTTCAGACCCGAATCCACTCCTGCGTTATCTTGGCTGCTTAGGGCCGTTGTCCTGTTGGAAGGTAAACCTTTGCCCCAATCTGAGGTCCTGCGCACTCTAGAGCAGGTTTTCATCAAGGATCTCCCTGTACTTTGCCCTGTTCATCTTTCCTTCGATTCTGACTAGTCTCCCAGTCCTTGCCGCTGAAAAACATCCGCACAGCATGATGCTGTCACCACAATACTTCACCTTAGGGATAGTGCCAGGTTTCCTCCAGACATGACACTTGGTATTCAGGCCAAAGAGATCAATCTTGGTTTCATCAGACCAGAGAATCTTGTTTCTCATGGTCTGAGAGACCTTTAGGTGCCTTTTGGCAAACTCCAAGCAGGCTGTCATGTGCTTTTTACTGAGGAGTGGCTTCCGTCTGGCCACTCTACCATAAAGGCCATGATTGTTGGATTGCTGCAGAGATGATTGTCCTTCTGGAAGATTCTTCCATCTCCCACACTTCTTCCTAAGAATAATTGAGGGCACTGTGTTCTTAAGGACCTTCAATGCCGGAAAAACATTTTTGTACCATTCCCCAGATCTGTGCCACGGCACAATCCTGTCTCTGCTCTCTACTGACAATGATTTCGACCTCATGGCTTGGTTTTTACTCTGACATGCACTGTCAACTGTGGGATCTTATATAGACAGGTGTGTGCCTTTCCAAATCATGTCCAATCAATTTAATTTACCACAGGTGGACTCCAATCAAGTTGTAGAAGCATCTCAAGGATGATCAATGGAAACAGGATGCACCTGAGCTCAATTTCAAGTCTCATAGCAAAAGGTCTCAATACTGATGTAAATGAAGTATTTCTGCTTTTTATTTTAATTAATTTGCAAACATTTATAAAAACCTGTTTTCATTTAGTCATTCTAGGGTATTGTGTGTGTAGATTGATGAGGACAATTTTGAATTTAATCCATTTTAGAATAAGGTTGTAATGTAACAAAATGTGGAAAAAGTCAAGGGGTCTGAATACTTTCCGAAGGCACTGTATATTTTTGTATCGGTGTGTGTGCTGCACTGCAAAGGCCCTATCACTCCACCAATTGATCTTCAACAAGGCTGATTTCTGATTGAAAGATAACGCACTTAAATACACAAACAGGAAGAACAGAAGCTGGCATTGAGTTCTCATAAAAGATAGGATAAACACAGTTTCCAAAAATCTAGATCACAATCTATGTTTTCTTTCAATAGAGAAGACTAAAACCATCCAAGGTTAGTTTCAGAGGTTGAAATGTGTTTGCTGAAATGTGATTGATGTGAATTTGAGCGAAACACAATATTGTCGTGGTTTACTGTAGGAGCAATAGTGGTTTGTATGCTTCAGGACCCTCGCTGTGATGGCCCTAAGTATGTGGGTTTGTGTAAACCCTCTTTGCCCCTCTTATTCTAACTCTCTCTTATACTCTTCCCTTTCTCCTCTGATCACGTGAATGTGAATACTAGGTATTTTTATTTCCCTGCGATGACTCCTCCAGTACACATGCCTATTTTCTTAACCAGTCCAAGGGCTCAACACAGTTGAGGCCTCTGGCCCTCTCTCTGGTGTTGGGCATCAACAGTCAATTTGACCCTCCCGATAATATACCATGATCAATTTGATGTACTGTTCCCACCATAGCTACTGGCTTTCTGTGGCTTTACACTACACAATACTAATCAATTCCTAATTTTATGATTGGATCCCCCCGCTGCCAATTATGCTTGGTTTGGCCTGGTCCAGAGAGGCGGTGGTTTGTGAAGGGAAAGAAAGTTGCGCAATGCTTGTAAGGAGAATGGAGCAATAGCTTCTCTCTTTCTCTCTCTCCTCTCTCTTCTTAATAAAACCCTTAATTCTGTGAGCTAACTTGTAAGAAGTAAAGAAGGTCAGTCACATTTAACATGGTAAATTCATAAGCATGAATAAATATATACAATTTTTAAATGCAGAAGGTTTATATTGCTAAGTGACGAGTGCAAAAATCGATGAATAACTGCTAATGGTTATTTTGGGCTCAATATAGTGAGTTCAAAGACAACTTTGGTAGTATTATAAGCTTTGAAACAACTGGTTTCTAGTAGGCTACAGAATTAGAGAAGGGCTGTTTCTCTGAAACCAGTAGTTTCAAGCAAGCCTGTTTCTCTCCCCAGTCAGAGGACCCTGCCTGTCTCACAGACTCACAGACCAGCAAGCAGCAACCTATTTAAGTTTAGAAAACCAATGTGAAGGCCAAAATTGAGGGGGGAAAGCACTCATCATGTTCATCAACCTAATAATCACCCTAAGAATGCTTTCAAAATCACCATTAAATTTGATTTCAACTGAGAAAACCTGCAAAATAAATTGGCTCACCCCTTGCAACAGTAAACTGGTTTATTTCTCCTTTATAAAAATGTTCTTCTTGATTTCAATTTGGAAGAGAAACCAGATACTGGTGTTTGTATGTACTGTTAATTGATGAGTAAATGGTGTCCCCGTTTCATGATAGGATGTTCCCCCACGATAAAAGGGGGCCCATGACTGAAAAGGTTTGGGAAGCACTGATCTAGCTAATGATTAGCACAAATACAGATGTGCATGCTTCAGCCTATTTATTTATAGCAAAGTGACCAGGGCTGAGTTCAGTATGAAAAAACGTATTGCAACATTTAATTAAATGGAAATGGCGCTGTTCTGAACAACCAGTTAAAAAACAGGGAGATGTTGGGTTGTGGGTTCAAAATGCACTACTGTCCTTCAAATACGTCACTAATTTCTTCAAGCTAGAGGTCTTAACGGGTCCCCAAAAAACAGAGAGCTGTTCCAAATGGACCCGAGGACAATCAGACCTGTTCCCGAAAAGGCAAGTTTAAAAATAGACGCAAATAGACCCATGCCAGTTCGGATCCGAGAGACCAGTTCAGATTTGAGAGTAGAAAGAGAGCGAAAAGGAAATATCCGACTGGGCACTTCCAGCACCATCAACAAATTAGCGAAATTGACCAAATGTTCCACAGTTACGTGTCCTTAAAAACTTCTGATAACAAATGACTTGTTCTGATTCGTGTAGCATATTCAGAATCATGTTCCCGACACCGACATCATTTAAAAAAATCGTTGTCAGTGTATTCGGAAACTATTCAGACCCCTTAACTTTTTCCACTTTTTGTTACGTTACAGCCTGATTCTAAAATGCATGCAATTCCATATTTTCCTCCTCAATCTACACACAATAGCCCATAATGACAAATCAATTTTTGCAAATGTATATATATATATATATGAAAACGGTGCTGTTCTGAACAACCAGTTAAAAAACATGTAAATGTGATATTTCATTTATATATATATATATATATATATATATATATGAAATATCACATTTACATAAGTATTCAGAACCTTTACTCAGGACTTTGTTGAAGCACATTTGGCAGCGATTAAAGCCTCGGTTCTTCGCTACAAGCTTGGCTACAAGTTTCTCCCATTCTTCTCTGTAGATCCTCTAAAGCTCTGTCAGGTTGGATGGGGAGCTTCGCCACACAGCTATTTTAAGGTCTCTTCAGAGATATTCGATCAGGTTCAGTTTGGCTGGGTGGCCAGCTCTAGGAAGATTCCAACCTTCTTCCATTTAAGAATGACAGAGCTTTAGAGGATCCACTGTGTTCTTGGGGACCTTCAATTCCTCGACACAATGATGTATTGGAACTCCTTTTTAAAAATGTTTTACCCCTTGTTCATGGTATCCAATTGATGGTTACAGTCTTGTCTCATCGCTGCAACCCCCAACCAAGCCGCACTGCTTCTTGACACAATGCCAACTTAACCCAGAAGCCAGCCGCACCAATGTGTTGGAGGAAACACTGTACACCTGGCGACCGTGTCAGCGTGCGCGGCGCACCCCCGGCACAGGAGTCGCTGGTGCACGATGGGACAAGGACATCCCTACCAGCCAAGCTCTCCCCTAACCCGGACGACCCTGGGCCAATTGTACGCCACCCCAAGGGTCTCCCGGTTGCGGCTGGCTGCGACAGAGCCTGGACTTGGAACCCAGAATCTCTGGTGGTACAGATAGCTCTGCGATGCAGTGCCTTAGACAACTGCATTTCCTTCAACCTCATGGCTTGGTTTTTGCTCTGACATGCACTGTCAAATGTGGGACCTTATATAGACAGGTGTTTCCAAATCATGTCTAATCAATTGAATTTACCACAGGTGGACTCCAATCAAGTTGTAGAAACATCTCAAGAATGTTCAATGGAAACAGGACGCACCTGTGCTCAATTTTGAGTCTCATAGCAAAGCATCTGATTACTAATGTAAAAAATAGCATATATATATATATATATATTAATACAGTTGAAGTCAGAAGTTTACATATACTTAGGTTGGAGTCATTAAAACTTGTTTAATGAACTGAACTGAAAAATGAACAGAACTGAAAAAGTGTGTGCACGCAAGGAGGCCCACAAACCTGACTCGGTTACACCAGTTCCGTCTGGAGGAATGTGCCAAACTTACTGTGGGAATCTTGTGGAAGGCTACCCGAAATGTTTGACCCAAGTTAAACAATTTAAAGGATATGCTACCAAATGTATGTAAACTTCTGACCCACTGGGAATGTAATTAAATAAATAAAAGCTGAAATAAATCATTCTCTCTGCTATAATTCTAACATTTCACTGAAGTTTCTAAAACTGTTTGAATGATGTATGTGAGTAAAACAGAATTCATATAGCAGGCAAAGACCTGAGAGAAAATTCGACCAGGAAGTGGGAAATCTGAGGTTGGTCGATTTTCAACTCAGCCCCTATCAAAGATACAGTGGGATATTGGTCATGTTGCACTTCCTAAGGCTTCCACACGATGTCAACCGTTTTTAGAAACTTGTTTGAGGCTTCTACTGTGAAGTGGGGCTGAATGAGAGGGGAATGAGTCAGAGGTCTGGCAGCAGTCACGTGCTGGTCTCGCGCATTTGACATGAGAGGTATCTCCCGGTCCTATGCTTTTCTGAAGACAAAGGAATTCTCCGGTTGGAATATTATTGAAGATTTATGTTAAAAAACATCCTAAAGATTGATTCCATACATCATTTGACAAATTTCTCCAGGCTGTAACGGAACTTTTTGACATTTTGTTTGCAACTAGTGAACGCGCTTTGTGAGTTTTGATTTGTTTACCAAACGCGCTAACAAAAGTAGCTATTTGGACATAAATGATGGACATTATCGAACAAAACAAACATTTATTCTGGAACTGGGATTCCTGGGAGTGCATTCTGATGAAGATCATCAAAGGTAAGTGAATATTTATCATGTTATTTCTGACTTCTGTTGACTCCAACATGGCGGATATATGTATTTGTTTGTCTAAACGCGTACTCAGATTATTGCATGGTTTGCTTTTTCCGTAAAGCTTTTTTGAAATCTGACACAGCGGTTGCATTAAGGAGAAGTATATCTATATTTCCATGTATAACACTTGTATTTTCATCAACATTAGTGATTAATTCTATCTCTATTTCTGCTTTTTGTGACTCCACTCTTGGCTGGAAAAATGGCTGTGTTTTTGTGACTTGGCTCTGACCTAACATAATCGTTTGTAGTGCTTTCGCTCTAAAGCCTATTTGAAATCGGACACTGTTGCTGGATTAACGAGAAGTTTATCTTTAAAATGGTGTAAAATACTTTTATCTTGAGGAATTTTAATTATGAGATTTCTGTTGTTTTAACTTTGGGGCCCTTGCACTTTCACTGGCTGTTGTCATATCGATCCCTTTAACGGGATTTCAGAAGTTTTAAAGAACTGGTTTAAAACTTTACAAGTGTGAAGCAATTACCAAGAAAAGCGGGTGCTTAATCAACAAATGGCAGCAATAGGCTAATGACAATGAGCACAAAATTAAAAAGGCAATTCAAACAGACTTTAGCCAACAAAAATGTCTTAACAAAATTAAACAAACCACTTTTTGCACTGGTTTAGATTGATAAATAGCCATACAATAATAATAATGATATACAATAATAATAATAATAATTTAAAAAATCGAATAAATATGATAAATTCTAAAATTGCATCAAAGCTGAATAGCGAGTAACATCACAGTCCATTTAGCTGTGCCAACGTTCTTTTCATCTTTGTCCACGGCAGTATTGTTCCCTTGTCGGCATCTTTTCACTATACTCTTTCTCGTCTAACTTTTGTTTTCCTTCAATGAAAAGGCCTCCTTCGTAATCAATAGTAGCCTGGACCAAGGCTCCTCTCATTCACTCTCTCTCTCTCCTCTGAAGTAAGCGCATGTGAGGTGAGCAGCCGGAACCAGTTTTAGCGGGATATAAGCAATACGTTTTATTTAATGAGTTGCAATTAGCTGACACAGATGAAAAGCTCTAGCAATTCTAATTGCCTCACACATTAAATGAAGAGAGGACGGATCTAATCAGGTCCAGTCGGTAAATACGTTTTATTTGCACATACTCGAGACCCGTGTCAATTATATCAGACCTGAGACACGTGGCAATTATATCAGAATCGACCAAGATCGGAGACAAAACTCAAAAAGTAGGACCAGCTCAGGTCCCGAGCCGGATCTCGGAATTTCCTGTCTGTTGGATCCGTGAAGACATCTACTTCAAGCCACATCCTGCCACACCCACCAAATTGAGCAAACATAGGCTATCTCACAGTCTGTTCAAGAACAATGAAGAACGTTTGGGGGAAATGTGTTGTTCAGTACAAGCCGTTACGCAACGTAGCAAATGTTCAATCAAACCCAAGAACAGAATTTCTCACAGTCATTCTTCAAACAAATTGCCAAACGTGGTTACTTTCGGAACTGTTAGAGTTAGACTAACAATTTAAAGTAATACAGAAATGATTGGCAGGCTATTTCAGTTGTGGTTGGGATATAATGACAAAATGATCAGGAACCTTTGGGATGTATTTTCCCTTCATTTCACAGCTATTTGTTTATATATTTTTTTTATCTCATGAGGGAGAGATAGAACCCCCCAGAACCCCATAGAAGGGTGCTGACCCCGGAAACCTTTGACCCTGACCCCCCCAATATGCAACACAAAGTTACGCCTTTGTGTGATAATATCATGTGTGTCGTTCATACACACTGCAATACATTATCGGTAGGCTCTCATGGAAGTTTACAAGACTGTAAATACTACTATAGTATTGAAGTTGGTTTTGGTGACTTTTCCCCATTCCCCTTTATCTGTCATTGTCTCTTTCCAGACATCATTGTACTCATAGCTTCCATTGCTGTGGTGTCAGCGGGTAGCCAAGGTAACATCTTTGCCACCTCAGCATTGAGGAGCCTTCGCTTCCTGCAGATCCTGCGAATGGTGCGCATGGACCGCAGAGGGGGCACCTGGAAACTACTGGGATCTGTTGTCTACGCGCACAGTAAGGTACGACCATGTTTGTAGTCTAATTCAGCATGGACAACAGTCTGGCCTACATTGTCCTATGTACTAGTGAATGTTTTCTTCACTGTCACCTCAACTTGATCTTTAGGGATTTAGGACCTGGTTGACACAACAAATACAGTGAGATTGGATATATTTGTTTACACAAATCATACATTGATTTCCTATAGGAGTTGGTGACAGCTTGGTACATTGGGTTCCTGGTGCTTATCTTCTCTTCGTTCCTGGTCTATCTTGTGGAGAAGGAGTTCAACAAAGACTTTGCCACCTATGCTGATGCTCTGTGGTGGGGCACAGTGAGTCTACACACACACACACACACACACACGCACGCACACACACCGGCCCATGTATACACCATACAAACACACGTGCACACTCCTCACATACACACAATGATTTGTAGTTTGATCAAAGATGTTTCTATGTAAATCAAATCATCAAATCAAATCAAATTATTAGCCCATATTGATAATCACAGGACTGAAGTTTAATCAGCAGCAACAAGAAAACAACCTAACCAGCCCATCTCTGAAAGACAAAGAGAAAGAGTAGCTTTAATATCATTACTGGACTTGCCGACCAGTCTATAATATGACTTTAAGATTAAAAAATAAATAAAAAATCAACTAAACAATTTTTTAAAAAATAGCACATTATCGAAGGTTCCAGAGATGCGATTTCACTTGTATTGGAGAAACGTACACCCAACCAGGGATTTCTTTCACCAACCATCCTGTTTGTGTAGTATGGGAGCTCTGGAAAAAAATGAACAAAGGCTCCAATAACACCCGAATACGTCCTTTTAGACATGGAAAAGCTCTTAGTATAGTGATGCAGGTCTTTATAAGTTGTACACATGAAATTGTGTAATTCTGAACTTTATCTGCAACATTATATTGCATTGTGTTGTGACTTGAGAGATACCAGTCTGTCGTTCTGCATGTAACTGCCAAAATAAATGAAAACACTAGTAAGTGAGGGATACAAAGTATATTGAAAGCAGGTGCTTCCACACAGGAAGTTCCAGACACTTGTAGAATCTATGTCAAGGCTCATTGAAGCTGTTCTGGTGGCTCATGGGGACCCAACACCCTATTAAGACACTTTATGTTGGTGTTTCCTTTATTTGGGCAGTTACCTGTGGCAACAGGCTTCACGGCGAATGGAACAGCTGGATATGGGAAAACGTCTTGAGTCTCACAAAATGGAATAATGTTGCGGATACATTTCGGAATGACACAATTTCATGTATACAACAGCTAAAGACCTGCATCACTATACTGACAGCGTTTCGGTTTCTAAAAGGACATATTTGGTTGTTTTTCAAGCATTCGTGCATGTTTTTTCAGAGACCCCATTTTCAGAGACCACGTACTGCACAACGAGGATGAGGAAATTAATGGTTGGGGTAAGTTTAGGGTAAGTTGGGGTAAGTTTCCCAAAACAAGTGAAATCGCTTTTTAAAAAATCTGGACCCTTACCATCACATTTACAACAAAAAAATGCAAATATTGTTGTAAAAAGCAAACGTATCCTTTAATGACCATGTGGCATAACAGAGCTACAAGGTCATGCTTGGCTGGTCTTCAAACACCTCCCGTTCCCTTTCCCAAGCACTACTTACCAGACTTTATACAATGTCGACACAAACAATGAATGCCCACTGCTTCAGACCTGCTAAAATTACCCAATCAATTAATGTAATTTACAGTGTCTGTCAGGGGAGACTGGGCTATTAGATGTGCAAGGAGGGACAGGGAGAGAAAGGAGGTCACTGAAATGCACAACACACAAAAGTGCAGTGTTATTCAAACCTAGTCCCGGAGGGCACTATAGGGTGGATATTTCTATTCAGGAAGGAATTGACTGATTTGAAAATGGAATTTACCTAAATACTACAAAACGGCATTTGGGAAATCAAATCAAATAAGATAAAATGTATTTATATAGCCCTTCGTACATCAGCTGATATCTCAAAGTGCTGTACAGAAACACTGGCCTAGAGTAATGGTGGATAATTCAGTTTTTCTGTGCATCTTGTGGGGCTGTGGGAGGTACAGTGTCACTATTGTATTGTGACTTCTGAACTCTGTGATGATGATGTGTGTGTCTAGATCACGCTGACAACCATCGGCTACGGAGACAAGACTCCTCAGACGTGGACGGGTCGTCTGATCTCAGCTGGCTTTGCTCTGATGGGGATCTCCTTCTTCGCCCTGCCTGCCGTGAGACAGACAACCACAGACACAGACACACACACACAGTTTGAAGTTAATTCACCAAACGCGGTGTCCAGACCCACAGATTCAGTCCATCGTGTGTATGTGTGTGTACAGGGTATCCTGGGCTCAGGCTTTGCCCTGAAGGTACAGGAGCAGCACAGACAAAAACACTTTGAGAAGAGGAGGAACCCAGCAGCCAGCCTCATCCAGGTACACAACATACACTAACAAGTTTATCACCAGACATGCTATAACTGTTCCATTGGAGGCTGGTGAGGGGAGGAAGGTTGATAATGGTGGAAGGATTGGAGTGAATGGAATGGTATCAAATGCATGAAAAACCAGGTATTTTATGTGTTTGATATCATTCCATTAATTTTGTTCTAAACATTACTATTATCCCATCATCCCCATTTACAGTGCCACCTGCTACCACTGAACCTGTGTGTGTGTGTGTGTGTGTGTGTGTGTGTGTGTGTGTGTGTGTGTGTGTGTGTGTGTGTGTGTGTGTGTGTGTGTGTGCGTGCGTGCGTGCGTGCGTGCGTGCGTGCGTGCGTGCGTGCGTGCGTGAGAAAGTGAACATGCCCGCTTGTCTTTGTATCAGAGTGTGTGTGTTTATATACAGTACCAATCAATAATAATAGTGAAGACATCAAAACTATGAAAGAACACATATGGAATCATGTAGTAACCAAAAAGGTGTTAAACAAATTAAAATATATTTTATATTTGAGATTCTTCAAAGTAGCCACCCCTTGCCTTGATTACAGCTTTACCAAATAGGGCTATCTTCTGTTTACCACTCCTACCTTGTCACAACTCCACTGAATGGCTCAAATGCATAAAGAAGGAAAGAAATTCCACAAATTAACTTTTAACAAGGCACACATGTTAATTGAAATGCATTCCAGGTGACGACCTCATGAAGCTGGTTGAGAGAATGCCAAGAATGTGCAAAGCTGTCATCAAGGCAAAGGGCTGGCTACTTTGAAGAATCTCAAATATAAAATAGTTTTTGATTTGTTTAACACTTTTTTGGTTACCACATGTTTCCATATGTGTTATGTCATAGTTTTGATGTCTTCACTATTATTCTCCAATATAGAAAATAGTCTAAATAAGAAAAACCCTTGAATGAGTAGCTGTGTCCAAACTTCTGACTGGTACTGTATGTGTATGCGTGTGTGTAGAAACATGCACGTGTGTGTGTTAGTGTGTGTAGTCGATACCTAATCGTGGCTGAGACTCTTTGTCCTCTCTCAGGTCCAAAGGAAATACAGAGGTGATATTTATGAGCTGTTTCCACTAGAGCCCAGGGTGGATTTCCCTCTACGCAATAGCTCATCCTATCAGACTAGACCTGGACTATTACAATACCCCATCAACGCAACATACACAATGAACTCAAAAACACAAACAAAACGCACACACAGATCTTGTTTTTCAAGAGATTTTAACATCAAGCAGAAAAGAAAACGATTAGGCTACTCGTTTGATTCATGTATTCAATTTAGCTCCCCTGTTCCACTGCTTTAAGGCAAACAGGCAACTCCATTTGCTCTATTCATCATTTCTGTATAGTATGGCTGAGTTGATAAGGACCTCAACACTTCTTCATCTGACCAGATATTTTCTCTCGACAGATGGACTTACATCTGCAGTCGGCAGGAATGTGTTATCTCTGTTGTTTGTTAGCCCCTGGTCTTTCGCTTTGTATATACACTGAGTGTACAAAACATTAGGAACACCTTCCCCCCTTTTGCCCTCAAAACAGCCTCAAAGCATGGACCAATATGGCAAAAGCGTTCCACAGAGATGCTGGCCCATGTTGACTCCAATGCTTCCCACAGTTGTGTTAAGTGTCCTTTGGGTGGTGGACCATTCTTGATACACACAGGAAACTGTTGACCATGAAACATCCAGCAGCGATGCAGTTCTCATCACAAACTGGTGCGTCTACCACACCCCGTTCAAAGGCACTTAAATATCTTGCCCATTCAGCCTGAGTGGCACACATACACAATCCATGTCTCAATTGTGTCAAGGCCTAAAAATCCTCTGTTAAACTGTCCCCTCCCATTCATCGACACTAATTGAAGTTAGATTTAACAAGTGACATCAATAAGGGATCATAGCTTTCACCTGGATTCACATGTGGAAAAGCAGGTGTTCTTAATGTTTTGTACACTCTTGGTATGTGTGTCTATCTGTGTATGTGTTGTGCACCTCTATTCGTGTGTGTATTAAGTGTACCCTGTCTCCTCACCATGTTGCCATTGCCCCGTCTATGTATGTCTCTCTATGCGTGTCACCTCATATCCCAGGCTGCTTGGCGTCTCTACTCCACCGACGGTGCCCGTACCTACCTCAGTGCCACGTGGCAGCACTACCAGGGCGCCCACTCCCCCTTCAGGCATGTATCCCCCCCTCCCTCCGCCCCATGATGCCTTGACACCACCGGTTTTACTAATCACTCTCTTTGTTTTATTTCTCTTTCTTTCTTTCTTTCTTACCCCAATCCCCCTTCCTCCCTCCTCCGTTCCCTCTGGCCTTGTTTTATTTCATATTATCCCCCCGTTCTCCCTCCCTCCCTCCCCCCCTCTCTCTCTCTCTCTCTCTCTCTCTCTCTCTCTCTCTCTCTCTCTGTTTTTCTTTTGTTTTCTGTTGACTCTGCACGTAGTGTGTCTGGCGTAGTTATGCTGCTGATGAGAATTCGGTTTCCATAGCTACCTGGAAGCCTCATTTGAAGGCGTTGCATACCTGCAGTCCTGCAAAGTAGGTAACAACTAAAGTATGGCTGCTGCTCTGCTCCTATTTGGTCTCTGTGCTCCTCTAGTTTTTTTTAGCGGTTGGTCTCTTGTGGATATTTCTCCCTACTTGAGTTTTAATCAGCTCGTCAACTCCTTTTGACATTCCTTCCTATACCTATTTTGCTGTTATTATAATTTGATACTTGTATGGTTACAATAATTTCATATATTACTTTTTTTTAAGGTCCACAGTCATCAAATATTCCAATATTTCCAGGCGTCCACCCACAAAGAACCAACTTACAAATACTTTGTTTTCAATTAATTAATTTAAACATTGAAAGTAAAACAGAGTGTACAAACACTCTTACGTTGTCCAGAAATGACATCCATGTTTTCTCTGTAGACTTTAGGGTGTGTTTAAGGGCACATGAGAGTATCCTGGAAATATTCACAGGACGACCTGCTTCATCGCTCGCTCGCTCTTTCTCACGCAAACATACACATACACACCCTATAGGTCTACGTCCAGTGTGGGCGCAAACACAAACATCTGCTTTTTCAATCACAAATACACACCCCACTGAGCACAGAAGTCAGTTCAACGTCTAGCTTTGAATAACCTTTGGTTGAGTTGTCAACTAATGTGAATTCAACGCGAAATAAACACAAATTATCACCAATATCCACATTAATACAATGTCATCACATATAATTTTTGGGATGAATGACGTGCAAACAACATTGATTTAACCAGTTTTTGCCCAGGGACACATACCTTTCTATCTTCTATCTCTGTCTGCCGGTGTTTTCCGAGCCCTGCTGAGTGGCACAGCTATTGCTTGCATGTGTGCCTGCTGCAATGTTCTGTAAACTAGTTGACAAAATTGGTCTTGCACAAGGCTTTGACTGTAGTGGTTCGTGTTCTTTATGCCTAACGGTTTGTCTTCTGACGTCATGTCTCGCATGCGATGCACACAGGGAGGACGTTACAGTATGAAGCTGGCTGACTTCTTCATCTCTCTGTCCCTGTGTGTGGTGTAGGGAGACCCTGTAGACTGTCATTAACGACTGATATCTCTTCTTGTCTCGACTGATATCTCTCTCTTGTCTCTCTCCTCTCTTCTCACTAACACCTAAAGGAAAGAACAGGGTGAGACGATTAGCAGGTTTGTAGCTCTCGCCTCAATACACATCACGCAATGGTTCATTCAAACACATTCACTCTAAAAAGAAGACCTATGCTGGTTGATAAACGTGTTGATACTGAACCCTTGTTTTCAAATTGTTTTGAAAGTCACTGTTTGGCCAGAGCTTGCACTCACCTGGTGTCTCTGGTCAGAATCAGTCCCTGGTTAGAGGGGAACAACAGTGCTATGAAAGTCACCATCCTGGTTTGAGAAATGGCTCTCTAGTGTAGCAGCCTACGCCTCCCAGAGCACCTTGGTCTCTCTTGGCTCCTGGCTTTCCAAGCCACCATGACTGGAGTACCACTTTTCTCTGTCTCTGCCGTGTTTGAGAGAGTATCTGAGTGTGATTCTTTGCTTACTGTGTGTGTGTGTGTGTGTGTGTGTGTGTGTGTGTGTGTGTGTGTGTGTGTGTGTGTGTGTGTGTGTGTGTGTGTGTGTGTGTGTGTGTGTGTGTGTGTGTGTGTGTGTGTGTGTGTGTGTGTGTGTGTGTGTGTGTGTGTGTGTGTGTGTGTGTGTGTGTGTTTCTACGATATGTGTGTGTTATGTGCAAACCAGCGTCTGTACCATGTCTGCACCATGACGCGCGTTTTCCATTCCAAGGGTATTTATTTAACTTGTCAAACACCAGTCTCGGTCGGCAGGCCGAGAGACAAGGAGAGGAGGAGGGAGAGACAGAGAGATCTGTAACTTTAAGTATGATTTCAGGTTATTGTTTTTACAATACAGGGCTCCTTTAGCAACGGTGGATTCCTCGTGTCATGCCAGTGCAGCTAAATTTGGACTTTATGTTGAGAGACATATGCACAGCACATGCGCAGGCACACACGCAGGCACACACACACACACACACACACACACACACACACACACACACACAAAGACAAGCGGGCATGTTCACACACACACACACACACACACACACACACACACACACACACACACACACACACACACACACACACACACACACACACACACACACACACACACACACACACACACACACACACACCAAGCACACACACACACAACCAAACTGTCATTCCCTGCTAATCCTCCAAGCTGTTAGAAGTCATGAGGTTTTGTATGCTTTCATTGGCTTCTCAAGTAACTTGTGTTGTGGTTTAGTCAATTAGACGAGAGCTTTTGAAATCGTAATTATAGCCCAGCTTTTCATACCCTAAAATGTATACAATACAATTAGCTGTATAATAGGATTTTTCCTAAGCATCGCTCACATCAACGGTTGAGAATTTAGGTAATGTTATAATTGCTTTACAGTAGCAAATTAGTCTGGTAAAACTGACTTATATACTCAACAGGCACTAAAAAGCTAAACACTGTGTGTGCGTGTGTTTGTGTGCGTGCGCGTGAGTGGGTGGGTGGGTGGGTGGTCTGTTTATATGTGTGAGAGTATGAGAATTGGGGTGTGTCTGCTTATTTTGCTCTTTTCACAACTTCTGACTTCTGACTATCTAGAATGTAAGGACACAACCACCATAAATGACTATCATGGTTTGTATTGCAACTCCTACAGCTAAAGGTGTGTGAGCTACTGTATATAATCAGACCATAGAATGCGAGATATACTGTATAATCGACAGTTTACAGTTCTGACCACAGGAGGTTGGTGGCACCTTAATTGGGGAGGACGGGTTCGTGGTAACGACTGGAGCAGAATCAGTGGAATGGTATCCAATACATTAAACACATGGTTTCCAGGTGTTTGATGCCATTCCTTTTACTCTGTTCCAGCCATTATTATGAGTCATCCTCCCCTCAGCAACCTCCGCTGCTTCTGACAGTATTGACCGTACAGATGTCTCTCGTCCCTCCCTTCCCCACTCATTGGTGTTTTAACCCCTTCCTCCTCTATCTGTCTTCCTCCCTACCTCCCTAGTAAGGGGCATAGTAATAGGAGGCGCTTCAGAAGGTATTACGCACGGACATTTAGGAAGTATCCACTACCCAGCATCCTCTCCTCCCTGGTCACATGATCTCTGGGAATGCTGACTAACTGCCAGGTGCATGGAGGATGATGAGAGAACCCCAAAACTGTCACCTACCCCCTCCCCATGAAATAATTGTATTAACCTTTTGCTTGTCTAATGGGACTGCTGCCTGTTACATGTTGCCTGTTGGTTTCGACCCCCACCTCCCTTGGAACCCCTTATCAGACACAACCCCTAAATAACTGCATCCCGGTCCCCTTATATAGCAGAAGTAGTTATGTGTGTAGAAATCAGAACTCTTAACAAAGTCTTTCATCGCCATAAAATCTACAGTCTATCTAGACCTCCATTTGTCTGCTGAGGTCTCTTGGCTTAGTTGCATGGTGCCACTGCATATCCTCGTAAAAAATGGTGACCACCACCTCGACTGACCTTTGACCTCACTCATCCCCCACGTCATTGATGCATCTTCCTTTACCTAGGCTTGGGCAAGGTCCCTGTTATCATGAATAACTTCCTAATGGTTACTGGAGCACAATATTCCCTCCTGAATTTTCCACAGAAACTGGGAGTTTGCTCACTGATCATTGGTGATTGAAGAATCAAGCCTGACCATTGGGCCTGCTGTCACTCCATCTGATTGGTTCACAGCATTGCATGCTTCTCTTGTTGTCACGGCAGGGGTTAGGGTGTGTCTCAGGTAGAGGCTGTCTGCATCTCCCACCCATCTATAAAGCTACAGTATATCTAAGCACAGGCTCACTGGCACAATACAGGTCTAAGTGTCCTAGAGATATTGAGATACTAGCTTACAGTATAAGTAGGAAGAGAGCTTCTATGCATCTGTATAACGTGTAGATCTTGCGGTGTTCCCTGGTTATTGTCTTTGTCTTGGAACACTGATCAGTGTCATACTACTGCCTTTGATCTCTAAAACAGTAGTCCCCAAGAGCTACTATAGAGGTCCTGGAGCGCTACAAGGTGTTTACCCTCTTAGAAAAAAAGGGTTCTTTGTTTTCCCCCATAGGAAACCCCTTTTTGGTTCCAGGTATAGCAAGGGTTCTACTTAGATCATTTTAGTGGTGAAATAGTTCCACATACAGTGCTATCGGAAAGTATTCAGACCCCTTATTCTAAAATGTATTAAATACATGTTTTTCCTCATCAATCTACACACAATACCCCATAATGACAAAGCAACATTTTTGCAAATGTTTAAAAAATAATAAACAGAAATACCTTCTTTCCATAAATATTCAAACCCTTTGCTATGACACTCGACATTGAGCTCAGGTGCATCCTGTTTCCATTGATCATCGTTGAGATGTTTCTACAACGTGATTGGAGACCACCTGTGGTAAATTCAATTGATTGGACATGATTTGGAAAGGCACACACCTGTCTATATAAGGTCTCAAAGTTGACAGTGCATGTCAGAGCAAAAGCCAAACCATGATGTCAAAGGAATTGTCTGTAAAGCTCCAAGACAGGATTGTGTCGAGGCCCAGATCTGGGGAAGGGTACCAAAAAATATCTGCAGCATTGAAGGTCCCCAAGAACACAGTTGCCTCCATCATTCTTAAATGGAAGAAGTTTGGAACCATCAAGACTCTTCCTAGAGCTGGCCACCCGGCAAAACTGAGCAATCGGGGGAGATGGGCCTTGGTCAGGGAGGTGACCAAGAACCGATGTTCACTCTGATAGAGCTCCAGAGTTCCTGTGGAGATGGGAGAACCTTCCAGAAGGACAACCATCTCTGCAGCACTCCACCACTCAGGCCTTTCTGGTAGAGTGACCAGACGGAAGCCACTCCTCAGTAAAAGGCATATGACAGCCCGCTTGGAATCTGCCAAAAGGCACCTAAAGACTCTCAGACCAGGAGAAACAAGATCTGATGAAACCAAGATTGAACTATTTGGCCTGAATGCCAAGCGTCACATCTCGAGGAAACCTGGCACCATCCCTACGGTGAAGCATGGTGGTGGCAGCATCATGCTGTGGTGATGTTTTCAGCAGCAGGGACTGGGAGACTAGTCAGGCTTGAGGTAAAGATGAAAGGATTCTTGATGAAAACCTGCTCCAGTGTGATCAGGACCTCAGATTGGGTCGAAGGTTCCACCTTCCAATAGGACAACGACCCTAAGCACACAGCCTAGACTACACAGGAGTAGCTTCGGGAAAAGTTTCTGAATGTCCTTGTGTGGCCCAGCCAGTGCCCGGACTTGAACCCAATCAAACATCTATGGAGAGGCCTGAAAATAGCTGTGCAGCATCGCTCCTCACCCAACCTGAAACCTGCTTCAACAAAGTACTGAGTGAAGGGTCTGAATACTTATGTAAATGTATATTTTCGGTTTCATTTTTTATAGATTTACAAGAATTTCATTATGGGGTATTGTGTGTAGATTGATTGTTACATTACAGCCTTAGAATAAGGCTGTAATGTAACAAAATGTGGGAAAAGTCAAGGGGTCTGAATACATTCCAAAGGCACTGTTTCATCTTGTATTTGTGGTGGGTTCCACTAGGAAGCAAAAGAGTGCTTTTCAGAAGGTTCTCAAATGGAGACAATTGAATAACCCTTTATGGTTTTAGGTAGCAACTTCTTTTCAAAGAGTTTAGGCTTTTGTTTCTGCCCAGCTGATTCAGCTCCTTCAGTGCTGGGCTGGCGTTAGCTGATTAAACTCAACTCCGCGATTTACGATTGAGTTGAGCATCGACTAGGTTGGGCGGATTGGAGCTCCGACATCACATTACATTTTAATCATAAACTGCTGATTTCAGAACCCAAAAAATAGCTTGCAATTACATACAACATATGTTCGTAAATCGTGGAGTTTAGTCAGCTAGGCTGGAGCAAAAGCCTGCACACCCTATATCTCCTCGGGACCAGGGACCACTGTCTTAGAGAGTAGATGGGGTACTCTGAGTGTATTGTGGACGAGGTCAGCATGTTTGTAATGTTTGAGAAAAGGACAGTGCACTACACTGTGACTACACTCTGTCTGCACACATGTCTCTCTCAGGGGGAATACATAATAAGAGGCTTTGCTCTCTCTCTCTCTCGCTCTCTCTCTCTCTCTCTGTCTTTATGTCTCTCTCTTTAGTACTAAGTTGAGCTTTAAGGAGCGGGTACGTATGGCAAGCCCTCGCGGCCAGAGCATGAAGAGCCGCCAGACGTCCATCAACAACGATCGGCGTTGTTCCCCGGGCAACAATGTGGCGGGCGCTGAGACGCGCAGCAGCCCTGCCAAGGTGCAGAAGAGCTGGAGCTTCAATGACCGCACCCGCTTTAGACCCTCCTTACGCCTTAAGAGCCAATCACGCACCTCGCCATCCGAAGGTGAGTAGAGAGGATTGTGTGCCTCTGTGTGTGTGTGTGTGTGTGGGGGGGGGGGGGTTACATGAATGGGTGTGCATGCGTGTGTACGTACGTGTGTATACGGTATGTGATTTTTTTCTTACAAGGGTAGATTAATGAGTCAAGACTTGCAATCCACAGAAGTTGCAATAGCCTCCAACATGACGTGTGGAGTTCCAGTCCACTACCACATACCAAACATTAGGAACACCTTCCTAATATTTAGTTGCACCCCTGACTTTTGCCCTCAGAACAGCCTGAATTCGTTGGAGCATGAACTCTACCAGGTGCCGAAAGTGTGCTGGCCCATGTTGACTCCAATGCCTCCAACAGTTGTGTCAAGTTGGCTGGTTGTCCTTACACATAGACAATCAATTGTCTTTAATCTGTCTCCTCCACTCCATCTACACTGATTGAAGTTAGATTTAACAAGTGATGCATCATAGTATTCACCTGGATTCACCTGGTCAGTCTGTCATGAAAACAGCAGGTGTTCTTAATGTTTTGTACACTCAGTATATGTCTGTCTGGGTATGTGTTTTGCACCTCTATCTGTGTGTGCATGATTACGTGTACCCCATCTCTTCACCATGTTGCAATTTCTGTCTGTGTCTGTCTGCACGTGTCACAAAAGTACCCTGGGCTGCTTGGCGTCTCTACTCCACCGACGGTGCCCCCGTACCTATTTGGCACCCCAAGTTTTCTGAGCAAAAAAATAATCTTTTTTTTTTGTAACTTTTTTTTCAATTTTCATTGTTGGACATAAAAGACTAAACACCAGGAAATCAGCTCCAATTGATTTTAATTGATGAAATCTGTTCCCAAGTATTCCCACGCATAATAATACGTGATTGTATACAAATGTAAGCAAGGTTTGAAATGATCATGTTTTAGTCCAACATATCTGTTTGGGCTTCTAGAGGTCAATTTGCAGTCTACAAATGATGTTGAATTATGTTCCAGCCCCCTGACTATTTAAGTGGATTTAACAAGTGACATCAAAAAGGGATCGTCGCTTTCACCTGGATTCACCTGGTCAGTCTATGTCATGGAAAGAGCAGGTGTTCTTAATGTTTTGTATGCTCAGTGTATAAACCTCAACTGTAACAGAGAATTCAAGCTGTATGTAACCTTCTAATAGAGGGGGGGAAGAGCTTGGCAGAGCAGTTCCCTGTTTCTGTCACCCCGCCTCTCCCCTGTATATCTATGCTCTTTATCTGTGCTCTTCAGGACACTTATCCTATTAAAAATCAATCTGACCTGAGAAACGGACTACTCTCATATTATTGGCTAAATGATGTATGCGTCATTCGCCCATCATGCATACAGCCGAGTGGACAATTATTGACCATTCCTAGCGATCCAATTTTCATTTGAGGAGAAAATGGAAAGCTACCAACTTATTTTGAAATATTATATTGTGGAGTTTCAGCTTGGAGCTGAAGTCTGTAAGGAAGGATGAATTATATGGACACCTTTTATTTAGAATATATTCTCTTTTGTAATTATGACCTGGGGAAGAGATGCAATGGTGAGGGGTTTAAAGAGCCAATTGGAAGCTGACTAGCGGGCTATGACACAACCCCTCTTTCTGTATCTCAGTGGACACAGGAATGGGGAATGATGACATGTTCGATGACAGGGGCTGCCACTGTGATGTCACCATGGAGGACATAACAGCTGCACAGAAGGCTGTCATCAGAGCCGTCAGGTGAGTGCTTATCATAGACTGTTCTCTCTGCTACCACGGCAAGCAATACCAATGCACCAAGTCTGCAAACAACAGAACGCTGAACAGCTTCTACCCCCAAGCCATAACACTGCTAAATAGTTCATTAAACAGTTAATCAAATAGCTACCCGGACTATCTGCATTGACCCCTAACTTCTTTGACTCACCGCATACGATGTTGCTACTGTTTATTATCTGTCCCTTTATTCCTAGTTCTATGTACATATCTGCCTCAATTACCTCGTACCCCTGCACATCGACTCTGTACTGGTACTCCTTGTATATAGCAGTGGAGGCTGATAAGTGGAGGAAGGCTTCTAATAATGGGTGCAACGGAGTGAATGTAATAGCATTGGACTTTTCTATTACTTCTCTATTTTCTTTCTCTCTGCATTATTGGTAAGGGCCCGTAAGTAAGAATTTCATTGTTAGTCCACACCTGTTGTTTATGAAGCATGTGATGAATAGAATCTGATTTATCTATATCTCTATAGAAATCTCTATGTAGACTTGTGTTTTCTTACACAATCCTTTATAAAACGTTCTTTCTGTTTTGTTCAGGACATGGCTGTTGTAAACAGTGTACATAGCGAATGCATACACTACAACAATCGTAAACATAGACATATATTGTAAGAATATACTGTATATCTGAGCCTTCCAGGTTCTTAGATCCAGATCCAGAGCATGGACCTCCTCTATGTTGTTCTAGCCCGATCGTTCACATACTCTCACAGGGCAAGACCTGTGGATACTACAGTACTGTGGTTATCTGCCTGACCAGGCAGGTGTTTTCACTGTCAGTCTCTGCCTACGGCTGTGAGGCTCTGTGGTGCTTCAGGGGATTCTGTTTACCCAGAGTGAGGTCAGGGAGTACAGTTTAGGGGATGTGTTTTTTGTTACAGCTGTCCAGTTACTCACTCTCGCACCAGCAACGTGTCTCTGTTTACTAATGTGGCCACCCTAATGGTACTGTCTCTCCCTCTCCTCCCCCCTCTCCCTCACTCACCATCTCTCACTCTCTTTTTACTACCTCTCTCTCTCTCTCTCTCTCTCTCTCTCTCTCTCTCTCTCTCTCTCTCTCTCTCTCTCTCTCCTCCCTCCCTCCCTCCCTCCCACTCTCCATTTTCCTTTACCCCCCCCTCTCCCTCACCTCTCTCTGACGGTGTCTGACGATGTGCTATTTTGATTGGCTGCCAACACCCCAATTCCTAACACCAGGTTGTTGCTCTAGAGGACCCCTCTCCCCTGGCCCAGCCTGCCCGCTCAGCAGGCCCCTTCAATGGGCAACGGGAGTGGAGACATGCCCCTGGCTTTCCCAGGGTGTCGGGTTGACACCCTCTCAGTCAGAACTATTATTGCAGCAGCTCATCTGTCCTTATGGTTTCCATTTATACAGTGAGGATCATGAGCAACTGGAGCCATTCTGAAGCCATCAGAGGGTCAGAATGAACCAACTGTAGATCCACTTACCTGCATCAATATTACCCAGCAGTACTTGTACTTGTACAGTACATTAAGGTTGAGGGGTAATATAATTCTAGCGTGGTTTGGTTTCAAAATAGCTCAGGCAGGTTTTGATGACATGAGCTAAGGTTTCATAATGTTCTTGTGAAAGTATTTGAGTAATATTTTCTTAACTGATGCTCTGAAAATAAAAGGTAAAGGCCAGGGGTTGGAACCAAAGTTATTTTCCAGTCGTTTAGTTCTGAACAGAACCATCCGTCCCACTGTTCTGACCAGCCAAATAATGTTCTGAACTGGCTCAAACCCCCCCAAAAAACCCCCCATTCCTTTCTGTTCCTTTTTAAACCTCTGAAATCATCCGTTTTTAAAAAACATTTAGCTCAACATTAAATGACCTAATGAATTATGCAGTGCAGATATGGCAGCTTGCTATGGAGCAGGCAAGCTGTAGCTCAGTGAGTTGTTTGTATTCGTGATGGAAAGACAAGTGTAGAGCACGAGATGCAACTAACATTTTGCAGGTTGGGAGAGAGTGAATGAGGAGGCTTGGCTTGAAGCGCTGGGCATTTTGTGATTACATGCATTATCTGAATTAGGCCCACAGAATTATACGTACGCAGGAGCAGCTTCTATGGAGGAACTTTGAATGTCTTTGAACTTCAGAGTTGGATTAACGCTGGACCAGAGAAGCTAGCTAGCTAACAAGCTTGTGTGTGCGGAGTGGCACACGAATTAAAAACACATTTGACCTTTATGTAGTTAATAATCCAATGTGAAATGTGATAACTATAGTATCCCTAACTAAATGTAAATATTTTCTGTTTTTCGGTTTTGTTCACCGAACCAGTTCCAACACCTGGTGAATAAGTTTTTAAACAAATTAGAATGCAAATGAAAAGGAGAAGAACCATCGAAACGAAAGGAGAAGGGGGTGAACAATGGGACGTTTTTATATAATGATATATAATGTAAATGTGATGGAATTTACAATGTATGATATTAATCCAGTTTAAAAATAATAAAGATTATTTATTTATTATTAGCCTAATCATTTGTTTTAAAGCAACAACAGGTGTGACTGCTTCACGTGATGTATTGTTGTCTCTACCTTCTTGCCCTTTGTGCTGTTGTCTGTGCCCAATAATGTTTGTACCGTGTTTTGTGTTGCTACCATGTTGTGCTGCTGCCATGTTGTGTTGCTAGCATGTTGTTGTCATGTGGTGTTGCTACCATGCTGTGTTGTTATGTGTTGCTGCCATGCTATGTTGTTATGTGTTGCTACCATGCTGTGTTGTTATGTGTTGCTACCATGCTGTGTTGTTATGTGTTGCTACCATGATATGTTGTTATGTGTTGCTACCATGCTGTGTTGTTATGTGTTGCTACCATGCTGTGTTGTTATGTGTTGCTACCATGCTGTGTTGTTATGTGTTGCTACCATGCTGTGTTGTTATGTGTTGCTGCCATGCTGTGTTGTTATGTGTTGCTACCATGCTGTGTTGTTATGTGTTGCTACCATGCTGTGTTGTTATGTGTTGCTACCATGCTGTGTTGTTATGTGTTGCTATCATGCTGTGTTGTTATGTGTTGCTGCCATGCTATAATATAATAATAATAATATATGCCATTTAGCAGACGCTTTTATCCAAAGCGACTTACAGTCATGTGTGCATACATTCTACGTATGGGTGGTCCCGGGGATCGAACCCACCACCCTGGCATTACAAGCGCCATGCTCTACCAACTGAGCTACAGAAGGAGTCTCTCTTGACTTGATGTGTGTTTTGTCCTATATTTTTATTTAATTTTTAATCCCATCCCCTGGTCCTGCAGAAGGCCTTTTGCCTTTTGGTAGGCCATTATTGTAAATAAGAATTTGTTCTTAACTGACTTGCCTAGTTAAATAAAGATTACTTTTTAAAAAGTTACAATCAAGTTCTGTTCATCACTTCTTGTTTTTGTATCTCAAAAATGATCAAATAAACTGAGAAATATGTTTTTAAGGCTGATCTTGTTTAACAAAAAAAGTTTAAATCCATAAATAAAGGCTACAATAGCTGTCAGCTTCTTGCCAACATACAGGGTTATGCATAGTTAAGCTGTTGTTACCCTCTAGTGGCTGACTAAGAGATGACAGGTAGAACATTGACAGATCTCTGTGTGATTCCCCCTACTTTTCCACTCAGGATCATGAAGTTTCATGTAGCAAAGAAGAAGTTTAAGGAGACTCTGCGTCCATACGATGTGAAGGATGTGATAGAGCAGTACTCTGCAGGACACCTGGATATGCTCTGCAGAATCAAGAGTCTACAAACTAGGTGAGATGCACAGATACACATTCTTAGAAAAAAAGGAGCTAGGAGCTATCTAGAACCTAAAAGGGTTCTTCAGCTGTGCCCATAGGATAACCCTTTGAAGAACCCTTTTTGGGTTCCAGGTAGCATCCTTTGGGTTTCATTTAGGAACCTTTCCACAGAGGGTTCTACATCGAACCCAAAAGGGTTCTACGTGGAAACAAAAAATGTTCCCCGGGAACCAAAAATGGTTCTCCTATGGGGACAGCCGAGGAACCCTTTTGGAACCCTTTTTTTCTAAAAGTGCACACAATACACACACAAGCAGACACAGACACTGAAACACAGACACTCATACAACTTTCTACATACGTATACACACATACACACTCCCCCCCCCCCGCCGCACTTATATTACAGTTAGACGTCTCATGCATCTCTATGTGTGACTGTAGACTCTTGCATTGCGTTATTGTCTGAGACTAACCAACCATATCATTTCAGGAGTTTGGATTGTTGACTTCGGTTACATCAGTGATATAATCCTGTTAGATATGGCATTACATTGTGTACTTTTACTGATTAATAGAGTGGAATCTACTAGTGGATTCTAGTAGTTAGTCTGTTTTGGAGAATGTAATTGTAGCGGGTACGTGGTGCCTGTAGTTGTCCTTTTTTTGCTTCGCTTCAAGAGTCTGAATGTGTGTGTGTGTGTGTGTGCGTGCGTGCGTGTGCGTGTGTGTGTTGTATTTGACCCCATGTCTCTCTCGTACAGACTGGACACTGGAGTGGGCCACACCCTGAGCAGCAAACCCAGGAACATGTCCTCCCCCTCCCTGCACTTATATTACAGCTAGGCCAGGAGGAAGTCCGCCCCAGGGATGAAGTCCCCAGGGTTAGACAACCCCCCCCCCACACACACACACACACACACACACCAACCCCTAATAACATAAACCCCCTAGCCACTACCCCCAACTCCACCCTGTCCCCGGTCCCTCACACAGAAGACAGAGTTTGAAAGGAGATGGTGCTATGTCCATGTGTTCATCAGGGAGCACAAAGCCTGTGTTTCTAGATCCACAGAGACGGGATAGGTTTAAAGGTGAAATGGTGATGGCTCAACCTTGGTGATGGCTCAGGCTTCCAATGGGACTAGAAGAGTTTCTATCATATTGCTATTCGATGACCATAGTTCTGTATATTGACTAGAAAGGAGACACTGCTTTCTCTAAAGCAACCCAGTTGTAGGAGCTTTGGACTCCCTGATGACACATGTTTTCTAACCAATGGACGCATTCAACTAGTAGATGTTACGTGTGTAGCATCTCGCTAAGCGTGTGGTAGAAGAAAAGCTGTTATGAATGTGTGGTCTGTTTCAAATCTTTTGCATGTTGCTGTGCTTCGGGGACATAGATTCACAGCTGCTGCTGTATCTTTACTAACAGACATTTCCTCCTTCAAAGGATTGGCTAATGACTAAGGATTTTGTCAACCAGAGGAGGCTGGTTGGATGAGCTATAGGAGGGCGGGCTCATTATAATGGCTGGAATGGAATAGTATCAAATACATCAAACATATGGAAATGACATGTTCAACTCTGTTCCATGAATTCCATTCCAGCCATTGCAATGAGCCTATCCTCCTACAGCTCCTCCCACCAGTCTCCTCTGCTCTCAACATGGATATTTTGTGAACAAAGAGAATGGCTGTAGTTACTAGTTGGTGCAGATTGTTATTTTTTATCATGCACTGTAGATTGCATTGTAGTTGATTTAAACTGTAGTTTAGAAACACTGTGTGATTGTGTTTTAACTATAGCCTGCCCTCACAAAAAAAACACAAGTCAAATTTGCAGTTTTTACATGTGAATGTGTGTTTAATTTCACATGTGAAACTGCAGATTAGATTTTTACACGTGATCGTTTTTGCACAACTTGAAATTCCACATGTGAGAGTGAAAATCAAATTTTCAGTTTCACATGTAAGAAAACTCCACATGTGAAAATCTCACTTTCCCATGTGAAATAATGTTATTCTCCTGATTTGAATTTTTTTTTGTTAACATGTTGCAGTAGCAATGTTTCCACCGGTGAATTAGGGTGACCACATTTAAAAAGCCCAAATGTGGGACAACGGCATGGTTATGCGGGACATTTGCGTAACAGTGGACAGAATATTTTTTTGCTAATGGTTAATGGATCACTTTCAAATGGCGACATAGTTTTTCTGTATGAAGGTCACTGCCTGTTAAAGGGGCAATCCTTAGTTGCTACATCCATTTTTGGATATATAAAATTTATTAAATGTACCCATTGATTTTTGTTTTATATAACTTGTAAATAAATGCCTCGTTGTAGCCCACCAGAACCCAAAATATAAGCTTGTTTTACTCCAATGTTTGTAAACAAAGTACAATTTTAATTTGTTTAATGTTTTTATTTTTTTTAAAACACCATATAGACTACAAACAGAGTTAAAATTATAATATTGATATCATGGATGGTCAATATCAAGCAAAACTGGGAGTTTTGGAAATATTTTTCATATACTGAGGAACTATCATTAGCAATGGATGTTAAAAAAACCTCTTCATTGACTTTCTGTGTGAGGTGAAGAAAAAAGGACTGAGCTTAGCTTATTAGTGGTGGACGTGATGAGTTATGACAATCAGAAATCAAACATTGCCAATCGGGCACCTTCCTACTTTTGCATGCAGCAGGCCAAGTCGGCCTACTTCTTTGTGCTCAGGTGCACGTGCTCGCTCAACATGATCAGGAAACAGAAAACCAGACATGTGCTCATTGCTCACATGGAGCACTCCAAACAAAATACAAAATATATACCTATCTTTTTACAAAACTAGTAGTGGTTATGAAATAAAACAAAACGTGAATGACTGTAGCATAAGTAAAACATGCATTAGCATAAATTCATATAACCAAATTAGGGGGGTTTAACTGTACATTTTCTAGGCCTACTGGTGACACAAGTTATTGGGAATTGATCAAACAAATAAACAATGAAAGGAAAAACAATTCACACAATGAAACAATGAATGCGCCAGAATTGGTGGGAGACAGCTGAGTGCATTCTGGTGCGGCCCTGAATGGGCGACCAGATGTAGCTGGAAGTGGGAAAATTTACGTGTGAAAGAAATGCCACATGTGGGGAATTATTTTTGTCAAGAAAGGAAAAGGTACATGTGAAACTTCACACGTAAAACCACCTGTCTGACCCATGTGAAACTATAATGTACCAACTGGTTATCAAAGTCCACTATTTGTGTTTAATTCAAAGAAATGTGTGTATCATAGGGTGGATCAGATACTGGGTAAGGGCCAGATCCCCATGGATAAAAAGATCAGGGACAAGCTTCACCCTGATGGGGACCCACTGGAGGACATGAGTATGCTGGGACGTGTGTGTAAAGTGGAGAGACAGGTGAGCGTTTGAGCAAATTATACTGAACAAAAATATAAACGCAACATGTAAAGTGTTGGTCCTATGTTTCATGAGCTGAAAAAAAATATCCCAGAAATGTTGTGAGCATTTCTCTTTTGCAAATCCATGAACCTGACAGGTGTGGCATATCAAGAAGCTGATTAAACAGCACGATCATTATTCACAGGTGCACCATGTGCTTGGGACAATAATAGGCCACTCTAAAATGTGCAGTTTTGTCACACAGCACAATTTGTTTTTGTTCACCTTTATTTAACCAGGTAGGCTAGTTGAGAACAAGTTCTCATTTGCAACTGCGACCTGGCCAAGATAAAGCATAGCAGTGTGAACAGACAACACAGAGTTACACATGGAGTAAACAATTAACAAGTCAATAACACAGTAGAAAAAAAATGGGAGTCTATATACATTGTGTGCAAAAGGCATGAGGAGGTAGGCGAATAATTACAATTTTGCAGATTAACACTGGAGTGATAAATGATCAGATGGTCATGTACAGGTAGAGATATTGGTGTGCATAAGAGCAGAAAAGTAAATAAATAAAAACAGTATGGGGATGAGGTAGGTAAAAGTGGGTGGGCTATTTACCAATAGACTATGTAAGGCTGCAGCGATCGGTTAGCTGCTCAGATAGCAGGCACGCTTAACCAGCATGACCAATGCCAAATGCTGACAGCAGGAATGTCCAAAAGAGCTGTTTCCAGAGAATTTAATGTTCATTTCACCACCATAAGCCGTCTCCAACGTTTTGTTTGAGAATTTGTCAGTATGTCCAACTGATATCACAACCGCAGACCACATGTAACCACCCCAGCTCAGGACCTCCACATCCAGCATCTTCACCTGTGGGATCCTCTGAGACCAGCCACCCAGACAGCTGATGAAACTGTAGGTTTACACAACGGAAGAATTTCTGCACAAACTGTCAGAAATCGTCTCAGGGAAGCTCATCTGCATGATCGTGGTCCTCATCAGGGTCTTGACCTGACTGCAGTTCATAACTGACTTCAGTGGACAAATGCTCACTTTCAATGAGTTTGGACATCGACAAAAGTTTGGACACACCTACTCATTCAAGGGTTTTTCGTATTTTTCGTATTTTCTATATTGTAGAATAATAGTGAAGACATCAGAACTATGAAATAGCACATATGGAATCATGTAGTAGCCAAAAAAGTGTTAAACAAATCAAAATATATTTTAGATTCTTCAAAGTAGCCACCCTTTGCCTTGATGACAGCTTTGCACACTCTTGGCATTCTCTCAACCAGCTTCACCTGGAATGCTTTTCCATCAGAATTGAAGGAGTTCCCACATATGCTGAGAACTTGTTGGCTGCTTTTCCTTCACTCTCATCCCAAACCATCTCAATTGGGTTGAGGTTGGGTGATTGTGGAGGCCAGGTCATCTGATACAGCACTCCATCACTCTCCTTCTTGGTCAAATATCCCTTATACAACCTGGAGGTGTGTTGGGTCATTGTCCTGTTGAAAAACAAATGATGGTCCCACTAAGAGCAAACCAGATGGGATGGCGTATCGCTGTGGTAGCCATGCTGGTTAAGTGTGCCTTGAATTCAAAATAAATCACAGACAGTGTAACCAGCGAAGCAACCCACATCATCACACCACCACCTCCATGCTTCATGGTGAGAACCACACTTGCGGAGATCATCCGTTCACCTACTCTGCATCTCACAAAGACACGGTCTGGCCCAAAAATCTCCAATTTGGACAGATTTCCACCAGTCTAATGTCCATTGCTCGTGTTTCTTGGCCCGAGCAAGTCTCTTTATTTTATTGGTGTCCTTTAGCAGTTGTTTCTTTGCAGAAATTTGACCATGAAGGCCTGATTCACGCAGTCACCTCTGAACAGTTGATGTTGAGAGGTGTCTGTCACTTGAACTCTGTGAAACATTTATTTGGGCTTCAATTTCTGAGGCTGGTAACTCTAATGAACTTATCCTCTGCAGCAGAGGTAACTCTGGTTCTTCCTTTCCTGGGTCGGTCCTCATGAGAGCCAGTTTCATCATAGCGCTTGATGGTTCTTGCGACTGCACTTGAAGAAACTTTCAAAGTTATTGAAATGTTCTGGACTGGCTGACCTTCAAAGTAAAGTAACGATGGACTGTTGTTTCTCTTTGCTTATTTGAGCTGATATCATAAAATGACTTGGTATTTTATCAAATAAGGCTATCTTTTGAATACCACCCCTACCTTGTCACAACACAACTAATTGGCTCAAACGCATTAAGAAGGAAAGAAATTCCACAAATGAACTTTTAACATGGCACACCTGTTAATTTAAATGCATTCCAGGTGAGTACCTCGTGAAGCTGGTTGAGAGAATGCCAAGTGTTTGCAAAGCTGTCATCAAGGCGAAGGGTGGCTACTTTGAAGAATCTCACATATAAAGTATATTTTGATTTGTTTTTTGGTTAGAAAAATGAATCCATATGTGTTATTTCAAAGTTTTGATGTCTTCACTATTATTCTACAATGTAGAAGATAGTAAAAAATAAAGAAAAACCCTGGAATGAGTAGGTGTGTCAACTTTTGACTGGTACTGTATATACCTGTATATATGATGGGATGCATAGACATTATAGACAGTATGTGGATAGAATATGTAGTATATCTGTATAATACGTATATAGAATAGTATACATACAGCAATAGTTGAATAGAATGGCCTTGACTAGGCTACAGTATATACTGTACATATGGCAGACAGCGTGTATGGCTTCGTGTGGGCAAGCGGTTTGCTGATGTCAACATTGTGAACCGAGTGCCCCATGATGGTGGTGGGGTCATGGTATGGGCAAGCATAAGCTACGGACAACAAACACAATTGCATTTTACCGTGACGAAATCCTGAGGAGCATTGTCGTGCCAATCATCCGCCGCCATCACCTCATTTTTCTGCATGACAATGCACTGCCCCATGTTGCAAGGGTATGAACATACTTCCTGGAAGTTGAAAATGTCCCAGTTCCTCCATGGCCTGCATACTCACCAGACAAATCTCCCATTGAGCATTTTTGGGATGCTCTGTATTGACGTGTACGACAATGTGTTCCAGTTCCCGCCAATATCCAGCAACGTCGCACAGCCATTGAAGAGTGGGACAACATTCCACAGGCCACAATCAACAGCCTGATCAACTGTATTCAAAGTAGATGTGTAGCGCTGCATGAGGCAAATGGTGGTCACACCAGATGCTGACTGGATTTCTGATCCACGCCCCTACTTTTTTTTAAGGTATCTGTGACCAACAGATGCATATCTGTATTCCAAGTCATGTGAAATCCTTAGATTAGGACCTAATTCATTAATTTCAATTGACTGATTTCCTTATATGAACTGTTGCTTGTTGCGTTTATATTTTTGTTCAGTGTCTATAGTGTGTGATTGTCACTTGCACAGTGAACCCTTGTTGCTTTTAACTGTCACCCCCCGTCCCCCAGGTGACGTCCATAGAGTCAAAGCTGGACTCTCTGCTAGATGTGTACAGGCAGGGCTCGTCTGCCCTCACCCTCTCCTCCCTGCCCCTTTTCGAGCTGGAGCACCAGACATCCGACTACCAGAGCTCCATCCTCAGCAAGGACCTGCCCTCTGGCTCCCACCTGGGAGGGGAGTGTGTAAGAGGGCATCCAGGTGAGGGGGGTGGGGGTATATCCCGGTCAACAACAGGTGACCATCTCTCCAGGGGCCTCCAGCTCATACTGGCCCCCAGCGAGCTCACCCTCAACACCTGCCCCCCCCCCTACCCTGCCTCCACCGCATCCCCCACACCCATGCCCTTCCTGCTCCCTGATAGCCCCTACCCGCTCCTCGCCACCCCCAGTAGTTTCCCCAGGCGAGTGCATTTCCCTAACCTCCTGCCCCCTCCACCATCTGCTGGTGCTGCCACCCTCCAGCTGCCCACCACTGGCCCCCAGCACAGACGCCCCCTCTGCCCCACCCCAGATGCTCCTCGAAGGGGTAGGCTGGAGGAGAGCTCAGGCCTCTCTGTGATGGTGGGCTCCAGTGTGGACAATGGAGAGGAGGACAGAGAGGGTGAACATGCCCAGAGCAGGGTGCAGCTGAGGGGGAAGCCCCACTTGAGGGAAGAGGGCCCCTGGAGGAGGCACTTGAGCCTGGAGGTGGACCCCTTGCTGCTGCTCTCCTCTGGATGTGAGGGGGTACCCTCTGAGCAGGGACAGGGGCTGGGGAAGTCCTGGTCAGCACACAACCTTACCCAGCCATCTGCAGACAACCCCCCCAACCTGTCCTCCCCCCTCGGCAACAGTAGCAGTTCCAGAGATGGCTCCCAAGGCAACCCCGACGTTAGCAACTGGCGTGAAACAGACCTTTTCATCACTGTCTGTGACCTGGAGACGCAGGTGGACCAGTTTGATTTCCTGTCCCAGGAGAGTGGCTTCCTGTCCCATCCCACAGCAGACGGTACTGGTTGCTTGGACCTCTTGCTGACTGAAGATGGGGGGTCCTCAAGCAGTTTGACTGGACCCCACATCCCCACAATGGACAGTGCAGAGTCCCTCAACCAGCCTCCCCATGTACGACTAAAATAACTATTCCATAGGAGTGAATAAAATAACCCCTTCCCCCCAACACACACATTACTAATACGACCATCCTGCATAGATGATTCACTTGGACAAAAAATGTTTTTTTTTAAATTTGAAACTGTTGATTATAACTCTGTTTTTACGATGTTTGAGGTGTCAACAAAAGATGTCCTCTCATGCATATCATTGCATGGACTATTTCCTAAAACAGCAACAACCTGAGAAACTAACAGGGGAAGGGAAGATGGGGGAGGAAGATTGAACAAAAGAGAGGTTGGTCAGATAGTGGTACTGTTTGCTCTCTCGACTATGCATGACCACCGCATGTCTAAACTGCACTTTAGGGTCGAGAGCATTCAAGCCCCCAAGCCCCTTCGATAGCCTTGGAACCACAGTTATGAGGGCTGAGTCCAACCTCATAAGCCCAGAGCTCACCTGTTTTTACCTGCATATTCCATTCATGTATCTTCCAAACCCTTGAGAGGCAATTTGGAGCAGTCAGCTATTATTACCCAAGTATTCCTAACAAGCTCACCATTTAATAATAGATAATACAATAACTAATTTGATATTAACATAAGAAGATAAATCTATTGAAGTAAATTTGTCAATTATTTTCCTAATAAATTGTACAATCTTGTGAGGCCATTTGATTTTGAACAAATCCAATTTGCTGATTGCGTGCTCCAGTAGGATTCATTGTTTTGGACTTTTAAAGGCATTTAGTGAAAGACAAACAGCAGCCAAATAAGATCAGTTATGACTGTGATACAGTAGATAGTGAAACAAGGCTGTGGTACACTGTAGTTGTCGGTCACAATAAACACTACAGAATGGTTTCTTGTCTTACAGCTCATGTGTACCACTGCCTTGTGGTACACAGGCAGCAGCACTGTTTGACTGCCACTCAGCCTGAACACAGATGCCTGCTCTTGAATGAGAATATGCACAAAACTGTGTCAGCCATTTTGATTTCCTCTATTTTGCACCTTTTTGTTCTTGAAGAAGGGACAGACACAACAGTCTTAAATGTCTTAGCTGGCTTAGCTGATTAACAATTACACTGTTGTATTGTAGAATGCAATATGTACAGATGAATGCCAAAATACAGAAAACACTTGAGTAAATTAGGGATTCAAAGTACATTGAAAGCAGGCTATTTTACACAGGTGTGGTTCCTGAGTTAATTAACATCCCATCATGCATAGGGTCATGTATAAAAATGTCCAGTTGCCCATTATTTTGGCTACCATGGCTAGAAGATCTCAGTGACTTTGAAAGAGAGGTCTCAAAGTAGCAGAAGGGGTTTATTACAGGGTGTGTGTGTTTGTGCGCACATTAAAAAATACTATAGTATACTCTGGTATAAATACTATTGTATTCACTGTAGTGTTTTTGCAGACTTTACTGTAGTATTTACTGTTAACTATAGCGTAAAAACTGTAGTAAAAGGAAAACTTGAGTATATACTATAGTAATTAATGTAGTGTTTTTTGCAGATTGTAATATACTGTAGTATTTACTGTAGTGTTTTTGCTGACATTACTGTAGTATTTACTATAGTGTTATTGTATTATAATCTTTGACATAGAAGTGAAGGCTTTCTCCTTCAAGAAACCTTCTGGAGAACTAATAAAAGAGCACATTTAGCATAACCTGTAGGTAGGTAGGACTGGGGACTGAGTTCAGAGCTTCTGCTCTTTTCCATAACCTGTAAGGAACACAATATATGGTCTATACTTGGCATGTAGGTTTCTCACTTATGGGTGGCACAAATTGCAATATTGAGTAGGGGAATGGTCAGGGTATATACAAAGGAAATACTGTAGTATTTACTATAGTTTACTGTAGTATTTGTGTAGTATTTACTACATTGTTTTTGTTGGGATAATACTGTAGTATTTACTATAGTATTCTACAGTATACTACAACATTCTATAGTAAGTACTACACATGATCGAGGGATACTACATTGTGTAATATAGTATTCTACATTTTACTATATCATTATTTTCTATAGTAAGTACTGTAGTATTCTATAGTAAACTGTAGTATATTTTCATGTGTGTGTGTCTCTCTCAATCAACAGATCTCAACCCAATTAACCCTTATGGGAGATTCTGAAACGCGACGCCTGAGACAGCGTTTTCCACCACCATCAACAAAACACCAAATTATAGAGTTCCAGACATTAGAATCTATTCCGAGGCACATTGAAGCTGTTCTGGTGGCTCGTGGTGGCCCAATGCCCTATTAAGACACTTTATGTTGGTGTTTCCTTTATTTTGGCAGTTACCTGTATATAATTTATGTTAATACAGTATGTGACCTGCAAAATCTACATAGCTGTGTTAAAATGGGATATTATATGACTATGCCTGCAGTGTTTGAGCGGAGTTGGTACGATAAATGCGGAACTGAAAGCACAATCGTTTGGAGACGTTGGAACCTGCATATGTAACTGGTGGTTTTATGCTCTGTAATGAAATGTTTTCCAGATACATAATCACGTGACAGACAGGAGGTACTTGTAGAGGTCAGCTCCATTGGAAGAAGGCTGAGTATCGAATCCACTTAGTTAACTATAGAGTATGGAGTCTTCCATTGAAGAAATGTCATGCTTGGTCTGTAGACTGAAGTTATATCAAATTTACTGGTTAATTAATGGTTAATTTCCCTTAGTTTATTCTGTAAATGCTTAACAGTGCCTTTCTTGCATTTTAATATGATTATAGTTATTTTTTCTCCACTGGGCTGCATATGTAGCTACAGTGTCTAGTTACGTAGAATAACTCATACAGTTGTAAGCTCAGTTTCTGAAACTTGGATAACACACTTTTAATGGCTGCAAATCTACTACAGTACATGTTCTATATCACTTGTACTGTCATGTATTCTCCACAATAGGCCTAAAAGGGCAATTCAACCACTTTTCAACTTTATTTTCATTATCTCCAGCACAATTACAGTGTTTTTTATATATGAAAACAGAGCATTTCTAGAAAAAATATATAAAGTAAAAAAAGTATGCGAACATCAAAAATAAACATTTATTTAACAGTGATTCCCTAACACTATGAGACTCGCGGTGATGTCGGGAGCAAGAAAATACCCTCCCTCTGGCTAGAAACTCATTGCAGGTTTTGAAAATCACAGTTTTGTTTACTTTTAATCCTACCCTGTTTTAAGGACTTTTCTTATGATCTTTTTAACCACAGATCATAGAAACGGCCTGTTTTCACATACACTGAGGGTGTTTCTTAATATGCATACTACCTTGCTCCACACTCTCATGCTCTGAGTGCATTCTCCAATGCTTTCTCTTGAGTATGTTCTTGTGAGGACGAGCGTGTGGAGAATGCATAAAACGTTACGTTTGAGAAGCACTCACACTTCCCCCTACTGTATTACCTCACGCTTCACTTCCCCATTCCCTGAACCTTCATCCAGCCAGGACAATGGCAAGAATAGACTAAACAAAAAATGACCTAAAATTAATATTATGCAAGATATATGTCAATTCTTCATGGGTAGCTAGCTAACTATTCTTCATGGCTATCTGGCTAGCTAAAAGTAGTAGCTAGCCAGATAGCCCTATTGACTTATTATGGGCTTGCGATCTGTAGGCAGGTAAATATTAACACAGCATGTATTTATTAACATATCAAGATAAAATATTGTAGTCAGGCAACATATGAGATGTGAAGAGGCAACATTTTATTCTGAAGTCAGTGTATTTTCTCTCGCTTCAGCTTAAATAATGGCCGTCATTTTTTACGTGGCTGCGTCATATTTCTTTGCATACTTTCAATTCTTTCAATTGAAGCTTGCATTGATGCATGCTTCAAAATATGTACTATTATACAATGGGTGGGTCTAATCCTGGATGCTGATTGGTTAAAACCCCATTCCAGCCGGCATCTATTCCACAAGTTACCACCGGCTAACTCTATGACTTTGAAATATCTATTTACTCTCACTGCGCAATCCACTGTCTCATCAACCCAGCCAGGCAATTTATAAACTTGACCACTACTATAAAAAGCATCTAGACATTATCTCCCATTTCTTTTAGACTATCATTTGGTTTTCAACAGCAGAGATTTGTATAAAACGTGCAGTCAGTATGACATTTGCAACATTGTTTCAATATTGAAATGTATCTCCAGCTGTCCCGTAGTAATTAACATGTCGGGACCAGACAGACAGACAGATTTTCTTAGCCAGTCGAAATCATGAATCAGCTGGTATCTTTTTTATGAATATATACAAAGAAATGTCAACAGAAAACAGGACAAACTAAATGAAGTTGAAGAGCAGGTAGTTTGCAGTCTTTCTAGCTTCAGACTGAAGTGATTGTGTTAGCTGTATTGTTGGCTAGCTCCTATGATCAACAATGTCCTAACGAGAGAGCACATTTTCTATGTCAGGCGAAATCGTGCATCATTAGTTCATTGTTATGGATGTATCTAAATAAATGTCACTAGAAAACAGTTCAAACAAATAACAGCAAATGCAGCCACTTTGCAGTTATTCTGGATGTAGTTAGCCGTAGTTGGCTAGCTATCAAACAAGGGATAAGAACGTTGCCAGCCAGTACGGCAATGGAACATTTAGAACTAACTACAGAGTTGCGTCCATGGATGCAGAACAAAAAGATATAACGACTAGGAACTCTGGCAACCGAACCAATAGATCGTACGACCAGCCGGCTTGTGTAGTAACCTTAGATTTGTGTCGGGACTATATCTCGTTGAAGAATGAAATAATATGAATTAATTTATCAAAATAATGTTTTTTTTATGACAACATGTCAATCATTATTTGAATATGTTGGTAACTCCTTGTATAAAGGTGATAATTCCCTTGAAGCAGGATAATTGTAAAGAATGATTTTTAAACCTTCAGACAATTGAGACATGGATTGTGTATGTGTGCCATTCAGAGGGTGAATCTGCAAGACAAAAGATTTAAGTGCCTTTGAACGGGGTATGGTAGTAAGTGCCAAGCGCACCAATTTGAGTGTGCCAAGAACTGCAATGTGGCAAGGTTTTTCACACTCAACAGTTTCCCATGTGTATCAAGAATGGTCCACCACCCAATAGACATCCAGCCAACTTGACACAACTGTGGGAAGCATTGGAGTCAACATAGGCCAGCATCCTTGTGGAACGCTTTCGACACGGTGTAGAGTCCATGCCCCTACCAATTGAGGCTGTTCTGAAGACAAAGGGGGGTGGAACTCAATATTAGGAAGGTGTTTCTAATGTTTTGTACACTCAGTGTATGTAGATACTGTTTTGGTGCTGGAGATAATGAATACGGCAGAATTGCCCTTGAAAATACATGGTTGATAATGTTAACATTCCTAATTCTTTCAAATTAATGTATTAAAGTGCACATAACAGAGGTTACAAGGTCTCTGTGGAGGAGAAATACAAAATGAATTGTAATATTATACATCAATAAACTACAAACATGAAAGTATCATTTGGTCTGGATGTCTTGAATGATATACTGTATAACCACACCAAGTTGCACTATAAAAAGAGGCTTAGGGCTAGGATTGCAAAACTACTGGTAGTTGACAAAAGTTATTTCCGGTAATGTTAGTAATTAACAGGTAATCTATGGCAATCTATGGTAATTCTGGTCATTTACACTTGATTAACTTTTAAAAAATGTATTCATATAAAGTATTAATTTGTTATATCTGTGTCCATATTGTCCATGGGTTTCTAGATGATAGACCATAAGGTTAATGAGGAATCAAATCAAATGCATTTTTATTTGTCACATGCGCCAAATACAGAAAGTGTAATACTTTACTGTGAAATGCTCATTTACCATCCCCTTCCCAACAATGCAGATAAAAAGTAAGACAATTAACAAATAGATAACTCTGCATCTCTTCCAACTATTTACTTTTTCACAGTTTGGAGTGACATTGACATTGACATAGTTAAATAAATAAAAGTGTGAACAAAATATAAAGGATATTTCATGTTGAAACTCTCATATTAAACACCAATGGTATTCACTAAGTTGATGAGTTGTATTTGACAGTTTTGTCATTCTGTTTTTGATTTTAAAATCATCTTATTTTAGTATTTTGTAAGAGGGCCAGAGATAATTAATGACACCTGTGATAATCTGAATTACCCAAAAAGCCACTAGATGTCCTGTGATGAAAATGAAATCAAATCCTTGAAAGTTACAAAAATTATAGTAGTTTACTGGTAAACTTAGAAAGTTACCAGTAATATACCCTCCCTTTGCAACCCTACATAGGGCACTCAACTCACAAAAGCCAGATCTTTCTGCAGCCTACAGAAAGCTGTGCAGCCAAGTACGGGCTGTCTGAGAAGTACCTTGGACAGAGCTGTCACTTTAAGTATACTGAACAAAAATAGAAACGCAACATGTAAAGTGTTGGTCCCATTTCTCATGAGCTCAAATAAAACAGGTGTACCTTGTGCCAAGGACAATAAAAGGCAACTGTAAAATATGCAGTTTTGTCACACAGCACAATGCCACAGATGTCAAGTTTGAGGGAGCGTGCAATTAGCATATTGACTGCAAGAATGTCCAACAGAGCTGTTGCCAGAGAAATTTCTCTACCATAAGCCATTGTTTTTGAGAATTTGTCAGTACATCCAACCGGCCTCACAACCACAGACAGCTTATAACCACGCCTGTCCAGGACCTCCACGTCCATTTTTTCACCTGCGGGATCGTCTGAGGAGGGGGAGGAAGGGTGCTGAGGAGTATTTCTATCTGTAATGAAGCCCTTTTGTGGGGAAAAACTCATTCTGGTTGGCTGGTCTGGCTCCGCAGGGGGTGGCCTATGCAGTCCCAGGCCATTAGGTCCTAATTCATTTATTCCAATTGTCTGATTTCCTTCTATGAAGTGTAACTCAGTAAAATCTTTGAAATTGTAACATGTCGCGCTTATTTATTTGTTCAATATAGATAATAGCCTACAAGAGAGGAGAGGCAGAACCATAGGAAGAATCTCAATTACATTTCTTTGATTCCTCGCTTCCTCTCTCCTCGCCTCCTTCTCAAAACCCATTGGATTAGAAGGTCAAATGTGGGTGATGGAGGGTGATTCTCCTATATACACCAATCAATATACACCCCCATCTTTGATACTACCGCCTATGCCCTACTATGCTAAAATGTCTGTGTGAGAGGAAGCTCCTCTAAGTCTGGTTCATGTTGGTTTCAAAAACCAAGTGGGAAGGTGGTAATTACCAGTTGTGAAGTCATAAATACCAGTTGGATGCATTCATGAGCTATGAACTTGTTGAGAAACACTGACTGGCTAAAAAACAAGCTGTGTCATCCATGAACTAAAGGTACAGCTATCATGCTTGTAAACAAACTAGGTAGGTGACGTCAAAGGTCAGCATGTGGAAGACGTCAGAGCTCAGGGATGGTAAATAAGTTTTCCACTAGTAAATACGAGTTTGAGGGGGGTTCAAGTAAATTTTTCCCAATCATATGTGGTAAATAACACCTTCCCACTTTGTTATGAATGCAGCACGACTCCTAAAAAAAACTAGTGGAATGTTCAATTAAATGGAAACAGAATTGTACTGAACGACCAGTTGAAAAACAGGGAGGGGTTGGTTTGTGGGTTCAAAATACACTGCTCCCCTTTAAATACGTCACTCATTGCTTCAAGCCACACCCACCTGCCGATTGTTTTATTATTATTTTATTTAACTTAACACCTGCCGAACATAATATTATTGAGGTAATTTCCTTAGTAGGTGAAGTCAGTATGTGTGAGAAGTTGGAGCTCAGGGATGATAGAAGAGTTTCCCCACTAGTAATTACGAGTTGGAGGGGTGTTCAGTGGATTAGTGATGGGCATTCAGGCTCTTTTCAGTGACCCGGGTTGTTCGGCTCAGCTCACCAAAAGGAGCCGGGTCTTTTGGCTCCCAAACGGCTCTATTTTTTCAAGTCAAACAGTTTGCGATAGTTTGACTATGATTGGTGTTAAAACAATTCTAATTAAATTATTAAAATCATACTCTACCTTTACCACAATGTATTTAAAAATGCATGGGTTTGTTATGAAAAAGAATGCTATTAACATTTGCATTTATAGTATAACTTTTTAATGTATATAAAAAGTGCATATAAATCTAACCATTCTAAATGAATACAATCTGAACAGCATAATAGAATATTGCACCATATCATTTAAAAAGAAATAACAATTTGCAAAACTGCAACAGCCCACAAATTTAAATAAATGTAAAAAATGAAGGATGCTATTACACATGTGCATTTGAAGTATAACTTTTGTAACGTATATAAACAAAGTGCATTTAAATGTAACAATTCAAAACAAATACAATCTGAACAACATAATAATATAATTTTGCACCATATCAAAGTAACATAAATAACAATGTGCAAAACTGCAGCATTCCACTTAAAACATTAAACTGGTCTCTCTTTTCTCTCTCTTCTTTATTGCCATGTTATAACCAGCAGCACACAGCAATGCTGACCATATTTTGCTTTTATGGGAGATTTGCATTCAGAAATGCAAGCTGCCTCACTTTAGAGGGGCTAATGCGGTTCCTTCTCTCAGTAAATATTTGTCCCGTTTTCGAGAAGACCCTCTCAGAGGAAACGGATGTGGCCACTATGCAGTGTCTCCCTGTCATGGCTTTAGTAAACTGTGGGTAGACAGAGGCTTTGTTCTTCCACCAGCTCAGATCTGCAGATCTTTCAGAACGAATGTGTGTGCGCTTGAGCATTTAGGCCTATATTATTATTATTTCGTTCTTTGAAGTAGTTAATTTTATTCATTTAAATATTTTGATTATTCATATCTTAATTTTGCCGGCTCTTACCTGTTCGCGAACGACCCATCACTACAGTGGGTGTTTTTCCAGTTGAATGTGGTAAATATCACCTTCCCATTTGTTTATGAACGTAGCATAATCTCACCTAGTGAGGAAGACAAAAACACACAAAAAACAATCCTCCGAAAAAGTTTAGATGGATTTTCATCCACCCCACTAAACTGCAAACAACTGATTGTGTGAAAAATAGAAAGGTCACAAACCGGATGTTTAGGGACCACAATTGGCGTCAGGTGAGATGATATCAAATTAGCTGGCCAGTTATCGCACATTCTCGTTTGTAATGTCGGACTGGGAGGAGGAAAACGATGTACCTACGCCTGCTACCACAGCACCACCCACAGATTGGAGGTCTTCGTGGAAAGGGGGTGCGAAGGAAAATGTGTGTTTTGGGATGGGAAATGCAGGTGGTTTCAGAGCGCCAAGAGAGAGAGGGGATCCCAACGGTTCGCATTGTCAAAATTGGAGGGACAGCTATGGTGGCAACGACCGCGTGTTCTCCAGAAGTGGAGATCTTTATGCCTGTGGGCGCAGAGGCCGTGGCGCAGACGGGTCGGCTTCAACTCCGCCAGTCACCTTCACGGTGGAAAATACCTCAATTGGAAGGGTTATAGGTAGGTCAACAACAAAAACATTCCTCACAACAAAGCTGCTATGCAAATACTAGTTAGTTGTTAGCGATAGCTAGTTAGTAAAGTTAGCTTGGCAAGTCTTGCATGTGCACTAGATCATGCTATGCTTCATTCAACAGGTCGCGGTGGAGCTAAAATACGTGAACTTGAAGAAACCAGTGGTGCACGAATCAAGGCAAGTAGCCAACTAGTAACTAGCTAGCCAATAGTAGAAAGTTGCAATGTATAGGTATAATGTAGCCAACTTTAGCTTGCTAGTTATCTAACAAAAATAATTGAGGCAAAGTGACTGACACCAACATGATCAAATTGTAATGTTATTTGTCACATGCCCCGAATACAACAGGTGTAGAAATGCTTACATAGAAGCCATTAACCAACCAACGCAACCAACGCAATAAATTAGAGTTAAGAAAATATTTTATAAATGGACTAAAGTAAAAATAATAATAATTTAATAAATCTAAAAGTAACACTAACATGTACATAACAATAACGAGGCTATATACAGGGGGTACCGAGTCAATGTGCGGGGTACAGTGGTTAGGTCTGAAATGTCAAGTAGTGATGCTAACTGGTTCTTTTGGAAAGAATGTGGTTGTTTGCTTTTTCTGGCTATCAAACCTAACCCCATGAAAGTTATTACTGCATTAGCATCGAATAGCCCACGCGATATGCCACCCATTTCAGGCAAGTTAGGAACCAATTTACACAGGCAAAGATTCACTTTTTCAATCAGAAATGTGCATCCTGTAGCACTAACTCCAAAAAGTTCTGGGACACTGTAAAGTCCATCCTCCTCCCAGCTGCCCACTGCACTGAGGCTAGGAAAAACTGTCACTACATATAAATCCATGATAATTGAGAATTTCAATAAGCATTTTTCTATGGCTGGCCATGCTTTACACCTGGCTACCCCTACCCTGGTCAACAGCCCTGTACCCCCCCCCCCCCCCCACACACACACACACACACACAGAAACTTGCCCAAGCCTTCCCCATTTCTCTTTCATCCAGATAGCTGATGTTCTAAAAGAGCTGCAAAATCTGGACCCCTTCAAATCAGCCGGGCTAGACGATCTGGAAATCAGAGTTTACCCTCTCTTTCTAAAATTATCCGCTGAAATTGTTGCAACCCCTGTTACTAGCCTGTTCCACCTCTCTTTCGTATCATCTGAGATTCCCAAAGATTGGAAAGCTGCCTTGGACATCCACCTCTTCAAAGGGGGAGACACTCTAGACCCAAACTGCTACAGACCTATATCTATCCTACTCTGCCATTCTAAGGTCTTCGAAAGCCAAGTTAACAAACAGATAACCGACCATTTCGAAACCCACCGTACCTTCTTCTGCTATGCAATCTGGTTTCAGAGCTGGTCATGGGTGCACCTCAGCCATGCTCAAGGTACTAAACGATATCATAACTAGAGGTCGACCGATTAATCGGAATGGCCGATTAATTAGGGCTGATTTCAAGTTTTCATAACAATCGGAAATCGGTATTTTTGGACACCGATTTGGCCCTTTCCCCCCCTTTTTTTACACCTTTATTTAATCTTTATTTAACTAGGCAAGTCAGTTAGAACACATTCTTATTTTCAATGATTGCCTAGGAACGGTGGGTTAACTGCCTCGTCCAGGGGCAGAACGAAAGATTTTTACCTTGTCAGCTCGGGGGATTCAATCTTGCAAACATACAGTTAACAAGTCCAACGCTCTAACCACCTGATTACATTGCACTCCACGAGGAGACTGCCTGTTATGCGAATGCAGTAAGCCAAGGTAAGTTGCTAGCTTGCATTAAACTTATCTTATTAAAAACAATCAATCATAATCACTAGTTAACTACACATGATTGATTGATATTACTAGTTTATCTAGCATGTCCTGGGTTGCATATAATCGATGCGGTGCGTATCGTTGCTCCAATGTGTACCGAATCATAAACATCAATGCCTTTCTTAAAATCAATACACAGAAGTATATATTTTTAAACTTGCATATTTAGCTAAAAGAAATCCAGGTTAGCAGGCAATATTAACCAGGTGAAATGGTCACTTCTCTTGTGTTCATTGCACGCAGAGTCGGTGTATATGCAACAGTTTGGGCTGCCTAATTTGCCAGAATTTGACATAATTATGACATAACATTGAAGGTTGTGCAATGTAGCAGGAATGTTTGGACTTATGGATGCCAACAGTTAGATAAAATACGGAACAGTTCTGTAATTCACTGAAAGAATAAATGTCTTGTTTTCGAGATGATAGTTTCCGGATTCGGCCATATTAATGACCTAAGGCTCGTATTTCTTATCATGTTACAATTAAGTCTAGGATTTGATAGAGCAGTCTGACTGAGCGATGGTAGGCAGCAGCAGGCTCGTTTTGCCAGCAGCTGTTTATGACTTCAAGCCTATCAACTCCCGAGATTAGGCTGGTGTAAACAATGTGAAATGGCTAGCTAGTTAGCGGGGTGCTCGCTAATAGCGTTTCAAACGTCACTCGCTCTGAGACTTGGAGTGGGGTTTTCCCTTGCTCTGCATGGGTAATGCTGCTTCGAGAGTGGCTGTTGTCGTTGCGTTGCTGGTTCGAGCCAAGTAGGAGCAAGGAGTGGGACAGAAGCTATACTGTTACACTGGCAATACTAAAGTGCCTATAAGAACATCCAATAGTCAAAGGTTAATGAAATACAAGTGGTATAGAGAGAAATAGTCCTATAATAACTACAACCTAAAATTTCTTACCTGGGAATATTGAAGACTCATGTTAAATGGAACCACCAGCTTTCATATGTTCTCATGTTCTGAGCAAGGACCTTAAACGTTAGCTTTCTTACATTGCACATATTGCACTTTTACTTCTCCAACACTTTGTTTTTGCATTAGTTAAACCAAATTGAACACGTTTCATTATTTGAGGCTAAACTGATTTTATTGATGTATTATATTAAGATAAAATAAGTGTTCATTCAATATGGTTGTAATTGTCATCAAAAATACATCGGCTTTTTTGGGTCATCCAATATTCGCTATCTGCGTTGAAAATCATAATCTGTCGACCTCTAATCATAACCGCCATCGATAAGAGACAATACTGTGCAGCTGTATTCATCGACCTGGCCAAGGCTTTCGACTCTGTCAACCACCACATTCTTATCGGCAAACTCAACAGCCTTGGTTTCTCAAATGACTGCCTCGCCTTCGCCTGGTTCACAAACTACTTCTCAGAGAGTTCAGTGAGTCAAATTGGAGGGCCTGTTGTCCGTACCTCTGGTAGTCTCTATGGCAGTCTAAATGCATGCTCTTCAACCGATCGTTGCCCACACCTGCCCGCCCATCCAGCATCACTACTTTGGACGGCTCTGACTTAGAATATGTGGACAACTACAAATACCTGGTTAGACTGTAAACTTTCCTTCCAGACTCACATTAAGCATCTCCAACCCAAAATGAAATCCGGAATCGGCTTCCTATAATGCAACAAAGTCTCCTTCCACTCATGCTGCCAAACACACCCTCGTAAAACTGACTATCCTACCGATCCTTGACTTCGGCGATGTCATTTACAAAATAGCCTCCAACACTCTACTCAACAAATTGGATGCAGTCTATCACAGTGCCATCCGTTTTGTCACCAAAGCCCCATATACTACCCACCAATGCAACCTGTATGCTCTCGTTGGCTGACTCTCTCTTCATATTCATCGCCAAACCCACTGGTTCCAGGTCATCTATGCCTTTACTAGGTAAAGCCCCGCCTTATCTCAGCTCACTGGTCACCATAGCAGCACCCACCCGTAGCACGCGCTCCAGCAGGTGTATCTCACTGGTCACTCCCTAAGCCAATTCCTCCTTTGGCCGCTTTTCCTTCTAGTTCTCTGCTGCCAATGACTGGATCAAACTGCAAAAATCGCTGAAGCTGGAGACTCATCTCCCTCTAACTTTAAGCACCAGCTGTCAGAGCAGCTCACAGATCACTGCAACTATACATAGCCCATCCAACTACCTCATCCCCTATACTGTTATTTATTTAGCTCTTTTGCACCCCAATATCTCTACTTGCACACTCATCTTCTGCATATCTATCACTGCAGTGTTTAATTGCTATATTGTCATTACGGCCTATTTATTGCCTTACCTCCCTTATCCTACCTCATTTGCACACACTGTATATAGACTTTTTTCTATTGTATTATTGACTGCATGTTTATTTATCCCATTTGTAACTCTGTTTGTGTCACACTGCTTTGCTGTATCATGGCCAGGTCGCAGTTGTAAATGAGAACTTGTTCTCAACTAGCCTACCTGATTAAATAAAGGCAAAATAAAAAATTACTGAAACTCTGTTACCTTAATGAATGAACAATGTTAGTGAAAAGCTGTGAACAACAGTGCGTCAGTAGCTAATAGCTAGCTCGTATAATAACGTTAGCTAGTAACTAGTTTATATGTAATATGAATGCATTTACCTGACAACTCAATTGGAAATGCTAATTATACATCAATATGTTTGCTTTTCCTAATGGGTTTGCATTTTTTGCGACAAAATTGAAATGGAAAAAAAAATATAGCATTTTAATAATTGAGTATGCATAATGCCTGCCAATTTGAAAAATGTCATGGTACTGTCCATTACAACACCGACACATTAAAAATAAATACATGTAAATGCTTAAATGACATTTCTCATGTTTTACATTTCTTCGTGACATGAATTGTGACAAAAAGAACATGAATTCTCAATTGCAATAGATAATCATTTGCCATACTCTATGATTTAACTGTCAATCAAATGATTAATGATTAATGAAATTCAATTAACCAATTGCAATGCTTAATTTGGCTTTTTTATTTCCCAATTGCTCCTTAGTGTTAATTTTTTCGATGTGTTAGACCTGACAATCAAACAGTGGGTGGAGTTTTGGTAAGCAGAAGAGGTTGCCTGGTCATGCTAGTTATGCTCAGACAAATACCGGCGCTCTTAATTTTGTAAACTATTTCTGGATCAGAGGAAGTGGTGAAGCTGTACTATATACTGAATAACTCTGATAATCTTTGCTATGCTGGCTTGGACAGGCGGTGAGCAAGGAGTTCGCAGGGGGAGACAGACTGGGCATGGTGCTTGCTGCTAGCAACGATGGCTAATATATGTAGTTAGCGATCTAGGTTAGATACAGCGCCATTAGAAAGTATTCAGACCCCTTGACTTTTTTTCACATTTCGTTGCGTTACAGCCTTATTCTAAAATGATTGGTGATTTTTTTTAAAGCCTCAGTAATCTACACACATAATGACAAAGCAAAACAGATTTTTAGAAATGTTTGCAAATGTATAAGTATTCAGACCCTTTGCTATGTGAGACACAGAATTGAGGTCAGGTGCATCCTGTTTCTGTTGATCATCCTTGATGTTTCTACAACTTGATTTGGAGTCCACCTGTGATAAATTAACTTGATTGGAAATTATTTGGAAAGGCACACCTGTCTATATATAAGGTCCCGCAGTTGACGGTGCATGTGCGAGCAAAAATGAGGCCATGAGGTCGAAGGAATTGTCAGTGGCGTGCCAAGACAGAATTGTGTCGAGGGCACAGATCTGGGGAAGGGTACCAAAAACATTTGGCAGCATTGAAGTTCCCCAAGAACAGTGGCCTCCGTCATTTTTAAATGGAAGAAGTTTGGAACCGCCAAGACCCTTCCTAGAGCTCGCTTCCCGGCCAAACTAAGCATTCTGGGGAGAAGGGCCTTGGTCAGGGAGGTGACCAAGAGCCTGATGGTCACTCTGACAGAGCTCGAGAGTTCCTCTGTAGAGATGGTTGTCCTTCTGGAAGGTTCTCCCATCTCTGCAGCACTCTACCAATCAAGCCTTTATGCTAGAGTGGCCAGACTGAAGCCACTCCTCAGTAAAAGGCACATGACAGCTCACTTGGAGTTGGCTAAAAGGCACCTAAACTCTCAGACCATGAGAATCCAAGATTTAACTCTTTGGCCTGCCTGAATGCCAAGTGTCACGTCTGGAGGAAACCTGGCATCATCTCTACGGTGAAGCATGGTGGTGGCAGCATCATGCTGTGGGGATATTTTTCAACAGCAGGGACTGGGAGACTAGTCAGGATCAATGCAAATATGAACGTGCAAAGTTTTATTTTAAGTACAGAGATCCTGCAAGAGTGGTGTCTTTGAATGTCCTTGAGTGGGCCAGCCAGAGCCCAGACTTGAACCCGATCGAACATCTCTGGAAAGACCTGAAAATAGCTGTGCAGCGACGCTCCCCATCCAACCTGACAGAACTTGAGGATCTGCAGAGAAGAATGAGAGAAACTTCCCAAATACAGGTGTGGCGAGCCTATATAGTCATACCCATGAAGAATCAAGGCTGTAACCGCTGCCAAAGGTGCTACAGCAAAGTACTGAGTAAAGGGTCTGAATACTTATGTAAAAAAAAAAAACATTTCTCTTATGGTGTGCACTTGCAAACTCCATCATGGAAGTATGCAAGTGCACACTTCGGGAGAATTCTGCAACAAGTCCAAATCATTTGAGGGACTGCATATGACGAAGGGTGCTCTCGGTCTGTTCAGTGTGTGATAGTGTCTTTTGAGTTACACAATCACTCAAGTAATGACTTGGAAACATACAGTACCCAGTATCCACCTCTAAGCTTAGTCTCTGCCTCTTATCTATCCAAGTAGTTAGTAGTACCTAATTTGGGATACTTACTTGTAAATGTCCTACATGTGGACCCCCCCCCCAAAGGAAAAAAAAGCTAAACAAAATGTTCTATGGTACGTGTGACGTTACACTATATAGTTTGACATGCTTTCAGATAATTCCTTTGTTTTTGAATAGCAACATACCATTAGTGATTCCCTCTAGAGTTACGTTAGTGCCACATCTGGAAGGAGAATAAATAACCTTGCTAGCTAGTCATACAGCTACTTGTTTGAATGTGAACCAAATGTGAAATTACAAGACACAAAAGCCACTTGCTGTACCTAAAGGTGTTCCACAATGGTGTCTTGTTGCGAAGCTAGACAGTGTCAGTGGGCTAGCTAGTTAACGTTAGCCAGTAACGGTAGCCAGTAATGCTTCTTCATAGCCAGCAAGCTACTATGTGGACATGTGCTCGTCAAACATCTCATTCTAAAATCATGAGCATTAATATGGAGTTGGTCCCCCCCCCCCCCTGCTGCTATAACAGCCTCCACTCTTCTGGGAAGGCTTTCCACTAGATGTTGGAGCATTGCTGCGGGTGCTTGCTTCCATTCAGCCACGAGCATTAGTGAGGACGGGCACTGATGTTGGGTGATTAGGCCTGGTTCACAGTCGGAGTTCCAATTCATCCCAAAAGTGTTTGATGGAGTTGAGGTCGGGACTCTGTGCAGGCCAGGCAAGGTCTTCCCCACCGATCTCACCAAAACATTTCTGTATGGACCTCGCTTTGTGCATGGGGCAATGTCACGCTGAAACAGGCACAGAATTGTTGAATGTCAAAACAGCCCCAGATCATTAGTCCTCCTCCACCAAACTTTACCGTTGGAACTATGCATTTGGGTAGATAGCGTTATCCTGGCATCTGCCAAACCCAGATTCGTCCGTCGGACTGGTAAAGTGTGATTCATCACTCCAGAGAACGCGTTTCCACAGTCCAATGGCGGTGAGCTTTATACCACTCTGGAGATCTTAGGCTTGTGTGTGGCTGCTCGGTCATGAAAACCAATTTCATGAAGCTCCCGATGAACCGTTCTTGTGCTAACGTTGCTTCCACAGGCAGTTTGGAACTCTGTAGTGAGTGGACAGAAGATTTTTACGTGCTTCAGCACTTGGAGGTCTCGTCCTGTGAGCTTGTGTGACCTTTCAACTTAACAATAACAGCACTTACAGTTGACCTCTAGCATGGCAGAAATCTGACAAACGGACTTTTTGGAAAGTTGGAATACTATGACAGTACCATGTTGAAAGTCCTGCAGTAAGGCCATTCTACTGCCAATGTTTGTCTATGGAGATTGCAATGCTGTGTTCGGTTTTATATACCTGTCAGCAACAGGCGTGGCTGAAATAGCTAAATCCACTAATTTAAAGGGGTGTCCACATACATTTGTTTACATAGCTACTAGTGGCTAGCTAACATATCTTGTGTCCCCTCCACTGAGCTTTATTGTTCCCTACTGCAAATTCCTCGCACACTGGCTGTTCTTCTGTTGGGTCTCTCCATGGCTGTTGACAGCCTAAAACTCCATCAATACAGCTTCTGCCAAAAATGACTTGCTAGCAGGCATAGGCAGCCTCTCTTCCTTACCGAAACCCTGTGCGCAGTGATTGACAATCAACACAGGTCAAACAATAATGCGAATGAGGAAACAAAATAGCGAAATTAAGCATTACGATTCATTTATCTAATTTGATCATTTGAATTTTGAGTCTTAAACCTCACAGATTATGGAAAGGCCGTGTCAATTGAGAATTACTATTTTTGTCAGAGGGAAATGAAATGGCACTTTTTTTTGTAAAGATTTGCCATTTTTAAGCATTTTAGATTTTTAAGTGTGTGTGTTGTACTGGATAGTACCATGAAAATAAAATATCAAACACACTTGGCTATTTTTCAAATTGGCAGACATTATGCATACCAGTCATGAAAATGATAATGCAATATATTTGTTATGCGTTTTGTGACAATTCAAATTGAAATGCAATCTGTTTAGGAAAAGGAATTGTAGAAATGATATTGATTTATATTTTGCACATTTGCATTTCTAATTTTTTATTTTTTATTTCACCTTTATTTAACCAGGTAGGCTAGTTGAGAACAGGTTCTCATTTGCAACTGCGACCTGGCCAAGATAAAGCATGGCAGTGTGAACAGACAACACAGAGTTACACATGGAGTAAACAATTAACAAGTCAATAACACAGAGAAAAAAAGGGGAGTCTATATACAATGTGTGCAAAAGGCATGAGGAGGTAGGCGAATAATTACAATATTGCAGATTAACACTGGAGTGATAAATGATCATGTATAGGTAGAGATATTTGGTGTGCAAAAGAGCAGAAAAGTAAATAAATAAAAACTGTGGGGATGAGGTAGGTGAAAATGGGTGTGCTATTTACCAATAGATTATGTAAGGCTGCAGCGATCGGTTAGCTGCTCAGCTAGCTGATGTTTGAAGTTGGTGAGGGAGATAAAAGTCTCCAACTTCAGCGATTTTTGCAATTCGTTCCAGTCACAGGCAGCAGAGTACTGGAACGAAAGGAGGCCGAATGAGGTGTTGGCTTTAGGGATGATCAATGAGATACACCTGCTGGAGCGCGTGCTACGGATGTGTGTTGCCATCGTGACCAGTGAGCTGAGAGTCGCTCTGGATAAGAGCGTCTGCTAAATGACTTAAATGTAAATGTAAATGTAATAAGGCGGAGCTTTGCCTAGCATGGCCTTGTAGATGACCTGAAGCCAGTTCGTCTGGCGACGAATATGTAGCGAGGGCCAGCCGACTAGAGCATACAAGTCGCAGTGGTGTGTAGTATAAGGTGCTTTAGTGACAAAACGGATGGCACTGTGATAAACTGCATCCAGTTTGCTGAGTAGAGTGCAATTTTGTAGATGACGTCGCCGAAGTCGAGGATCGGTAGGATAGTCAGTTTTACTAGGGTGAGCTTGGCAGCGTGAGTGAAGGAGGCTTTGTTGCGGAATAGAAAGCCGATTCTTGATTTGATTTTCGATTGGAGATGTTTGATATGGGTCTGGAAGGAGAGTTTGCAGTCTAGCCAGACACCTAGGTACTTATAGGTGTCCACATATTCAAGGTCGGAGCCATCCAGTGTGGTGATGCTAGTCCGGCATGCGGGTGCAGGCAGCGATCGGTTGAAAAGCATGCATTTGGTTTTACTAGCGTTTAAGAGCAGTTGGAGGCCACGGAAGGAGTGTTGTATGGCATTGAAACTCGATTGGAGGTTAGATAGCACAGTGTCCAATGACGGGCCGAAAGTGTATACAGTGGTGTCATCTGCGTAGAGGTGGATCATGGAATCGCCCGCTGCAAGAGCAACATCATTGATATATACAGAGAAAAGAGTCGGCCCGAGAATTGAACCCTGTGGCACCCCCATAGAGATTGCCAGAGGACCGGACAACATGCCCTCCGATTTGACACACTGAACTCTGTCTGCAAAGTAATTGGTGAACCAGGCAAGGCAGTCATCCGAAAAACCGAGGCTACTGAGTCTGCCGATAAGAATATGGTGATTGACAGAGTCGAAAGCCTTGGCAAGGTCGATGAAGACTGCTGCACAGTACTGTCTTTTATCGATGGCGGTTATGATGTCGTTTAGTACCTTGAGTGTGGCTGAGGTGTACCCGTGACCGGCTCGGAAACCGGATTGCATAGCGGAGAAGGTACGGTGGGATTCGAGATGGTCAGTCACCTGTTTGTTGACTTGGCTTTCGAAGACCTTAGATAGGCAGGGCAGGATGGATATAGGTCTGTAACAGTTTGGGTCCAGGGTGTCACCCCCTTTGAAGAGGGGGATGACTGCGGCAGCTTTCCAGTCCTTGGGGATCTCAGACGATATGAAAGAGAGGTTGAACAGGCTGGTAATAGGGGTTGCGACAATGGCGGCGGATAGTTTCAGAAATAGAGGGTCCAGATTGTCAAGCCCAGCTGATTTATACGGGTCCAGGTTTTGCAGCTCTTTCAGAACATCTGCTATCTGGATTTGGGTAAAGGAGAACCTGGAGAGGCTTGGGCGAGGAGCTGCGGGGGGGCCGGGGCTGTTGGCCGAGGTAGGAGTAGCCAGGCGGAAGGCATGGCCAGCCGTTGAGAAATGCTTGTTGAAGTTTTCGATAATCATGGATTTGTCGGTGGTGACCGTGTTCCCTAGCCTCAGTGCAGTGGGCAGCTGGGAGGACGTGCTCTTGTTCTCCATGGACTTCACAGTGTCCCAGAACTTTTTGGAGTTGGAGCTACAGGATGCAAAATTCTGCCTGAAGAAGCTGGCCTTAGCTTTCCTGAATGACTGCGTGTATTGGTTCCTGACTTCCCTGAACAGTTGCATATCGCGGGGACTGTTCGATGCTATTGCAGTCCGCCACAGGATGTTTTTGTGCTGGTCGAGGGCAGTCAGGTCTGGAGTGAACCAAGGGCTGTATCTGTTCTTACTTCTGCATTTTTTGAACGGAGCATGCTTATCTAAAATGGTGAGGAAGTTACTCTTAAAGAATGACCAGGCATCCTCAACTGACGGGATGAGGTCAATGTCCTTCCAGGATACCCGGGCCAGGTCGATTAGAAAGGCCTGCTCACAGAAGTGTTTTAGGGAGCGTTTGACAGTGATGAGGGGTGGTCGTTTGACTGCGGCACCGTAGCGGATACAGGCAATGAGGCAGTGGTCGCTGAGATCCTGGTTGAAGACAGCGGAGGTGTATTTGGAGGGCCAGTTGGTCAGGATGACGTCTATGAGGGTGCCCTTGCTTACAGAGTTAGGGTTGTACCTGGTGGGTTCTTTAATGATTTGTGTGAGATTGAGGGCATCTAGCTTAGATTGTAGGACTGCCGGGGTGTTAAGCATATCCCAGTTTAGGTCATCTAGCAGAACAAACTCTGAAGCTAGATGGGGGGCAATCAATTCACAAATGGTGTCCAGGGCACAGCTGGGAGCTGAGGGGGGTCGGTAGCAGGCGGCAACAGTGAGAGACTTATTTCTGGAGAGAGTGATTTTCAGAATTAGTAGTTCGAACTGTTTGGGTATGGACCTGGAAAGTATGACATTACTTTGCAGGCTATCTCTGCAGTAGACTGCAACTCCTCCCCTTTAGCAGTTCTATCTTGACGGAAGATGTTATAGTTGGGTATGGAAATCTCTGAATTTTTGGTGGCCTTCCTGAGCCAGGATTCAGACACGGCAAGGACATCAGGGTTAGCAGAGTGTGCTAAAGCAGTGAGTAAAACAAACTTAGGGAGGAGGCTTCTGATGTTGACATGCATGAAACCAAGGCTTTTTCGATCACAGAAGTCAACAAATGAGGGTGCCTGGGGACATGCAGGGCCAGGGTTTACCTCCACATCACCCGCGGAACAGAGAAGGAGTAGTATGAGGGTGCGGCTAAGGGCTATCAAAACTGGTCGCCTAGAGCGTTGGGGACAGAGAATTAGAGGAGCAGGTTTCTGGGCATGGTAGAATATATTCAGGGCATAATGCGCAGACAGGGGTATGGTGGGGTGCGGGTATGGCGGAGGTAAGCCCAGGCACTGGGTGATGATGAGAGAGGTTTTATCTCTGGACATGCTGGTGGTAATGGGTGAGGTCACCACATATGTTGGAGGAGGGACAAAGGAGGTATCAGGGGTATGAGGAGTGGGGCTAGGGGCTCCATAGTGAACTAAAACAATGATAACTAACCTGAGCAACAGTATACAAGGCATATTGATATTTGGGAGAGACATACAGTGAGGCATACAGTAATCACAGGTGTTGAATTGGGAAAGCTAGCTAAAACCGTGGGTGAGACAACTGCTAATCGGCTAGCATAACAACAGCAGGTAAAATGGCATTGACTAGGCAACGGGGCCGACAGATAAAACAAACAAGCAGAATCGAGTACCGTGATTAATGGACAGTCCAGCATGCATCAGCTATGTAGCCAAGTGATCAGAGTCCAGGGGCAGGGGGGCTGGCGAGTGTTATCCAGGTTAAGAAAACTAACAATGACTAAGTAGCTTGTAGCTAGCTGGTAGCTAAATAGCTTGTAGCTAGCTAGCTGGTAGCTAAATAGCTTGTAGCTAGCTAGCTGGTAGCTAAATAGCTTGTAGCTAGCTGAGTTTCGGCAGCTTGCATAGTATAATTAGCTAGCTCTAAGAGTATGGGTTACCATTAGGCTAGACAACTAATCTCAATTCCATGATTTACGATGGAGTTGAGCGGCCGCTATTGTGGGCGGGCTGGAGCTCTGACTGGAGCTCTGACAACACATTATGAAGTTTTTAACAATGTCATTTTTAAATGCAGGCTTTTTTGGGGGTTCTGAAAGCCACCAAAAGTAAAGTATATAACTTCATTTTATGACACCAGAGCTCCATTCCGCAACATTCAAATCAATGGAAGCCAGAAAAGTGGTAAGAATCTGGAAAAAGATATTGTCAGCTAGGCTGAATTCTGTGCCAGAATTAAGGCTACTGACTATCTGACAGACTCACTAACCTGTTGAACTCGTCATCTGTCTTCACGAATCCACAGGACATAAAACAATCGAGGTAAGATTGATATCGATTTTCAGACATGACTGATTTCCTTTTTTTTTTGTGTACGCTTTTTATATTAATTTGATTTGAAATGTCCTGTTTTACACTTGTTTTTGAGAGAAATATTTGAAACTCTGTGAAATGTCAATGGAGCACTGAGCTTAAACCAAGTTGTTTTATTTTTAAACCCTTTTACATTTAATTCAACTTGTGTCGTGCTAATTTTGCCAACTGCTGAAACAACTTTGAAGACAGTTCAAAGAACAATTTTCTACACTGCAGCTAATCAATTGCCCTCCCCCCGTAGAGTTAACCTCCCTACGTGTGTTTGTGTTGTAGATCAGCAAGGGGGACTATGAGGGTGAGGTGCATATCTTCGGGAGCAGCAAGGTTCAACAGAAGGCCCGAGAGATGATCGAGGAGTTGGTAGCCGGAGACAGTGGCCCTGGGGGATTCCGCAGAGGTAAAACACACTTAAACCAATAGGAAAGGGAGAGAGCACTGAGTGTGGTACTGTAAACTGCAGATTGGACGGCGGTACATTCATGCTGCAAACAGCCTGTTCCATCTAATCCCAAAAATGCTATATATTTGATTGAGGTCTGAGAACTGCTCATGCCACTCAATTAAACTTAACTCTCGTGTTCCAGGCAATGTTTTTCCACTCCTCAATTGTCCAGTGTTGCTGATTGCATGCCCATTGGAGCCGCTTCTTCTTGTTCTTAGTTGTAAGAGTGGGAACCCAGTGTGGTCGTTTGCTGCAATAGCCCATCCGTGACAAGGATCAACGAGTTGTGCCTTCTGAGATGCCATTCTGCACACCATTGTTACACTGCGCTGTTATTTGACTGTTTGTGGCCTGCCTGTTGGCTTGCACTATTCTTTCCATTCACCTTTGACCTCTCATCAACAAGCTGTTTTCGCCCACAGGAATGTTACCTACTAGATGTTTTTTGTTAGTTGCACCGTTCTCGGTAAACCCTAGACACTGTCGTATGTGTGAAAAGGCCAGAAGGACGTTAGTTTGACATACTGGATCCGGTGAGCCTGTTATCTACGATCATACCAGTCGCTTAGGTCACTTGATTTGCCCCTTCTAACGTTCAATCAAACAGTAACTGGATGCCTGTCTGCCTGCTTTATATGGCCAGCCACGTAACTCACTGTCTGTAGGAGTGATCCATTTTTGTGAATGGGGTCGTGTACCTAATAAACTGGCTGGTGAGTATGTGTTCTTGAAGGACCTCTTCAACTATATAGCTTTTTGCATTTACTTTGATCTCGTCTTAAATGCCACTTTTCAACTTTTCATTCGACCTCATTCGTTATCTTCAGCACCAAACCAGTGTCTACATATTTGAAACCGGCGTGTTACAAATAAAAACATGTATATTATTAATATGTATAAATAATATATATATGTGTGTGTGTGTGTGTGTGTGTGTGTGTGTGTGTGTGTGTGTGTGTGTGTGTGTGTGTATATACACACACACACACACACACACACACACACACACACACACACACACACACACACACACACACACACACACACACACACACACACACACACACACAGAGTACGAGTCAAAATGTTTGTCCACCTACTCATTCAAAGGTTTTTCTTTTATTTGGACTATTTTTGATATTATGGAATGATAGTGAAGGAAGACATCAAAACTATGAAATAATACACATGGAATCATGTAGTAACCAAAACAAGTGTTATCCAAATCAAAATGTACTTTATATTTGAGGTTCTTCAAAGTAGCCACCCTTTGCCTTGATGGGACCACCCATACGTAGAATGTATGCACACATGACTGTAAGTTGCTTTGGATAAAAGCGTCTGCTAAATGGCATTTATTATTATTATTATTATTATTATGACAGCTTTGCACACTCTCTGCATTCTCTCAACCAGTTTCACCTGGAATGCTTTTCCAACAGTCTTGAAGGAGTTCCCACATATGCTGAACACTTGTTGGATGCTTTTCCTTCATTCTGCGGTCCAACTCAACCCCAACCATCTCAATTGGCTTGAGGTTGGTTGATTGTGGAGGCCATGTCATCTGATGCATCACTCCTTGGTCAAATAATCCTTACACAACCTGGAGGTGTGTTGGGTCATTGTCCTGTTGAAAAACAAATGATGGTCCCACTAAGAGCAAACCAGATGGGATGGTGTATCGCTGTGGTAGCCATGCTGGTTAAGTGTGCCTTGAATTCTAAATAAATCAGTCCTCAGCAAAGCACCATCACACCACCACCTCCATGCTTCACGGTGGGAACCACACACGCGGAGATCATCTGTTCACCTACTCTGCGTCTCACAAAGACACGACAGATGGAATCAAAAATCTCAAATTTGGTCTCATCAGACCAATGGACAGATTTCCACTGGTCTAATGTCCATTGCTAGTGTTTCCCTGCCCAAGCAAGTCTCTTCTTATTATTGGTGTCCTTTTAGTAGTCTTTTCTTTGCAGCAATTCAACCATGAAGGGCTGATTTCAAGCAGTCTCCACTGAACAGTTGGTTTTGAGATGTCGTTTTCTAGAACTCTTTAGCATTTATTTGGTATGCCAATTTCTGAGGCTGGTAACTGTAATGAACTTATCCTCTGCAGCAGAGGTAACTCTGGGTCTTCCTTTCCTTTGGCGGTCCTCATGAGTAGCCAGTTTCATCATAGTGCTTGATGGTTTTTGCGACTGCAATTGAAAGTTTCAAAGTCCTTGAATGTCTTAAAGTAATGATGGACTGTTTCTCTTTGCTTATTTGAGCTGTTCTTGACAAAATATGGACTTAGGGCTATTTGGTAAAATACTATCTTCTGTATACCAACCCTACCTTATCACAACACAAGTGATGGGCTCAAACACAACCTCTACAGGATTGGTGGGTCCCCCTCGGGATGGTTGAGCTTACGTAGACTAATGCGATTAGCATCTGATATTGTCAGAAAGCTTTAATTGTTGGTAATTTAACTGCACTGTCCAATTTATAGTAGTTATTACAGTGAAATAATACCGTGCTATTTTTGGGGGGAGTGTGCAGTTATGAACCTAAAGTTATTAATAAACCATTTGGGCAGTGGTTCATTGGGTCAGTCTAAAACTTTGCACATACACTGCAGCCACAGTGGCCAAAATATAAATTGCGCCTGGGCTTGAATAATACATTATGGCCTTTCTCTTGCATTTAAAAAATGATGGTACAATTTTATTTTATTTTACATGTTTTTTTTTGTTGTTTTGTATTATCGTTTACCAGATCTAATGTGGTGTTGTAGTCTCCTACATTCATTTCACATTGCCACAAACGTAAGTGTTTCCTTTCGAATGGTATCAAGAATATGCATTAGGTTAATTAAAAAGGAAAGAAATTCCACAAATGTACTTTTAACAAGGCATACCTATTAATTCAAATCAAATCAAATTTTATTTGTCACATACACATGGTTAGCAGATGTTAATGCGAGTGTGCGAAATGCTTGTGCTTCTAGTTCCGACAATGCAGTGATAACCAACAAGTAATCTAACTAACAATTCCAAAACTACTGTCTTATACACAGTGTAAGGGGATAAGGAACATGTACATAAGGATATATGAATGAGTGATGGTACAGAGCAGCATACAGTAGATGGTATCGAGTACAGTATATACATATGAGATGAGTGTGTAGACAAAGTAAACAAAGTGGCATAGTTAAAGTGGCTAGTGATACATGTGTTACATAAGGATGCAGTCGATGTTGTAGAGTACAGTATATACATATGCATATGAGATGAATAATGTAGGGTAAGTAACATTATATAAGGTAGCATTGTTTAAAGTGGCTAGTGATATATTTACATCATTTCCATCAATTCCCATTATTAAAATGGCTGGAGTTGGGTCAGTGTCAGTGTGTTGGCTGCAGCCACTCAATGTTAGTGGTGGCTATTTAACAGTCTGATGGCCTTGAGATAGAAGCTGTTTTTCAGTCTCTCGGTCCCAGCTTTGATGCACCTGTACTGACCTCGCCTTCTGGATGATAGCGGGGTGAACAGGCAGTGGTTCGGGTGGTTGATGTCCTTGATGATCTTTATGGCCTTCCTGTAACAACGGGTGGTGTAGGTGTCCTGGAGGGCAGGTAGTTTGCCCCCGGTGATGCGTTGTGCAGTCCTCACTACCCTCTGGAGAGCCTTACGGTTGAGGGCGGAGCAGTTGCCGTACCAGGCGGTGATACAGCCCGCCAGGATGCTCTCGATTGTGCATCTGTAGAAGTTTGTGAGTGCTTTTGGTGACAAGCCGAATTTTTTCAGCCTCCTGAGGTTGAATAGGCGCTGCTGCGCCTTCTTCACGACGCTGTCAGTGTGAGTGGACCAATTCAGTTTGTCTGTGATGTGTATGCCGAGGAACTTAAAACTAGCTACCCTCTCCACTACTGTTCCATCGATGTGGATAGGGGGTGTTCCCTCTGCTGTTTCCTGAAGTCCACAATCATCTCCTTAGTTTTGTTGACGTTGAGTGTGAGGTTATTTTCCTGACACCACACTCCAAGGGCCCTCACCTCCTCCCTGTAGGCCGTCTCGTCGTTGTTGGTAATCAAGCCTACCACTGTTGTGTCGTCCGCAAACTTGATGATTGAGTTGGAGGCGTGCGTGGCCACGCAGTCGTGGGTGAACAGGGAGTACAGGAGAGGGCTCAGAACGCACCCTTGTGGGGCCCCGTGTTGAGGATCAGCGGGGAGGAGATGTTGTTGCCTACCCTCACCACCTGGGGGCGGCCCGTCAGGAAGTCCAGTACCCAGTTGCACAGGGCGGGGTCGAGACCCAGGGTCTCGAGCTTGATGACGAGCTTGGAGGGTACTATGGTGTTGAATGCCGAGCTGTAGTCGATGAACAGCATTCTCACATAGGTATTCCTCTTGTCCAGGTGGGTTAGGGCAGTGTGCAGTGTGGTTGAGATTGCATCGTCTGTGGACCTATTTGGGTGGTAAGCAAATTGGAGTGGGTCTAGGGTGTCAGGTAGGGTGGAGGTGATATGGTCCTTGACTAGTCTCTCAAAGCACTTCATGATGACGGAAGTGAGTGCTACGGGGCGGTAGTCGTTTAGCTCAGTTACCTTAGCTTTCTTGGGAACAGGAACAATGGTGGCCCTCTTGAAGCATGTGGGAACAGCAGACTGGTATAGGGATTGATTGAATATGTCCGTAAACACACCGGCCAGCTGGTCTGCGCATGCTCTGAGGGCGCGGCTGGGGATGCCGTCTGGGCCTGCAGCCTTGCGAGGGTTAACACGTTTAAATGTCTTACTCACCTCGGCTGCAGTGAAGGAGAGACTGCATGTTTCCGTTGCAGGCCGTGTCAGTGGCACTGTATTGTCCTCAAAGCGGGCAAAAAAGTTATTTAGTCTGCCTGGGAGCAAGACATCCTGGTCCGTGACTGGGCTGGATTTCATCTTGTAGTCCGTGATTGACTGTAGACCCTGCCACATGCCTCTTGTGTCTGAGCCATTGAATTGAGATTCCACTTTGTCTCTGTACTGACGCTTAGCTTGTTTGATAGCCTTACGGAGGGAATAGCTGCACTGTTTGTATTCAGTCATGTTGCCAGACACCTTGCCCTGATTAAAAGCAGTGGTTCGCGCTTTCAGTTTCACGCGAATGCTGCCATCAATCCACGGTTTCTGGTTAGGGAATGTTTTTATCGTTGCTATGGGAACGACATCTTCGACGCACGTTCTAATGAACTCGCACACCGAATCAGCGTATTCGTCAATATTCCCATCTGACGCAATACGAAACATGTCCCAGTCCACGTGATGGAAGCAGTCTTGGAGTGTAGAGTCAGCTTGTTCTGACCAGCGTTGGACAGACCTCAGCGTGGGAGCCTCTTGTTTTAATTTCTGTCTGTAGGCAGGGATCAGCAAAATGGAGTCGTGGTCAGCTTTTCCGAAAGGGGGCGGGGCAGGGCCTTATATGCGTCGCGGAAGTTAGAGTAACAATGATCCAAGGTTTTACCACCCCTGGTTGCGCAATCGATATGCTGATAAAATTTAGGGAGTCTTGTTTTCAGATTGGCTTTGTTAAAATCCCCAGCTACAATGAATGCAGCCTCCGGATAAATGTTTTCCAGTTTGCAAAGAGTTAAATAAAGTTCGTTCAGAGCCATCGATGTGTCTGCTTGGGGGGATATATACGGCTGTGATTATAATCGAAGAGAATTCTCTTGGAAGATAATGCGGTCTACATTTGATTGTGAGGAATTCTAAATCAGGTGAACAGAAGGATTTGAGTTCCTGTATGTTTTCTTCATCACACCATGTCCCGTTAGTCATGAGGCATACGCCCCTCCACTCTTCTTACCAGAGAGATGTTTGTTTCTGTCGGCGCGATGCGTGGAGAAACCCGTTGGCTGCACCGCCCTGGATAGCGTTTTCCCAGTAAGCCATGTCTCCGTAAAGCAGAGAACGTTGCAGTCTCTGATGTCCCTCTGGAATGCCACCCTTGCTCGGATTTCATCAACCTTGTTGTCGAGAGACTGGACATTGGCAAGAAGAATACTGGGAAGTGGTGCAGCGATGTGCTTTTTTTTCTTGGGGAGGCAGATCCACAGGATCCTGTTTGTAAGGCAGAACACAGGTCGCGGAAAACATATTCTTGGTGTACTGATGGTGAGTTGACGCTGATCTTATATTCAGTAGTTCTTCTCGACTGTATGTAATGAAACCTAAGATGACCTGGGGTACTAATGTAAGAAATAACACGTAAAAAAACAAAAAACTGCATAGTTTCCTAGGAACGCGAAGCGAGGCGGCCATCTCAGTCGGCGCCGAAATGCATTCCAGGTGACTACCTCATGAAGCTGGTTGAGAGAATGCCAAGACTGTGCAAAGCTGTCATCAAGTCAAAGGGTGGCTACTTTGAAGAACCTCAAATATAAAGTATATTTTGATTTGGATAACACTTGTTTTGGTTACTACATGATTCCATGTGTGTTATTTCATAGTTTTGATGTCTTCACTATTATTCTACAATGTAGAAAATAGTACAAATAAAGGAAAACCCTGAATGACTAGGTGTCCAAACTTTGGACTGGTACTGTATATATATTTTTTTACTGTAATGCCTTTTGTGACCGAACACTAGCACTTTACTTTTTACCCCCTACTAGCACTCTTTGCTGATTTAACTTCTTTATTGAGGAGAAATGTCATGTGGTTGTCTCACCTAGAGATCTTAAGATGCACTAACTGCTAAATGACTAAAATGTAAAAAGCTAAAGGGCCTAAAACATAAACACATGGTAGGATTAAAAGTAACAAAACGGTGATCTTCATAACCTGCAGAGATTTTTCTAGCCAGAGGGAGGGTATTTTCTTTTTCCCTACGTTACAGTACATTTCATAGTGTTTGAAAATCACTGTTTTTAAAATGTTTTAACTTTTGATGTCATCGGGTAGAACTTTGTTAAAATATTAAGTTATATTACAAAATGTGGAAATGAGGTTAAAAAGTGGTGGAATTGGTGGAATTGCCCTGTTGCGTTTTTTAAATTTCACTAACATCACATATTTTGCTGTATCAAGTTATTGTTCTTACAGTATAGAGTTCTCTGAAGCTTTTCATTGTCTGCTTTCCATGAAGGCTTTCCCTGCGATAACGGGCCTCCAGTATTGTCCGGTGGACTCATCTAGTGAACGAGACTACTAGTTCATCAGACTGAGTTTCTTTGTGTATTGCATTATCTCTCAGAACCTGGGTGTGATGGAAAATTTGGGGGTGCTGGTGACGGAGGCAGGAGCGGCTCCATCTGGTCAGCTGCAGCCCTGCAGGCGTCTCTGGAGGACAGTCCTCCACAGGCCATCGACTGGGTCTCCATGAGGGCCAACCGGCACAAATACGAGGAGATGAAGTGGCAGGGTGAGTGGGGGAGATGCATGCACAACACAGACCGGGACTGCATCGCTGTTGATTGACAACTGTTCCTACACTTGATTCTCCCGTGTTCTTACATGACAGTGTTCTGATTGATAGTTCTTAGTGGCTGAATAGAACATTTTGATTTTGGATCCCTGCAGATCTCCCACCCCTGAAGAAGGATTTCTACTTTGAGTCAGAGATTGTAGCCAGTCGGTGTGAAGAGGAAGTAAAGGCATGGAGGTTAGTTGGGGACCAATTTTTGTCTCGATGGAGGTATATTTCTTGTCCAGCAGAGGATGCTGTTTATCCACTTTCTGAGTTCAATTTTTATTTTTTCTGCTCAGTAATATGTTCTCAACTCTTCTCAGTCGACTTTGGTTTTGTACTAACCTACATGCAAGCAAAGTAACTAGATTCCTGACCAATTCCACCCTCTCTTCCCGTAGGAAAGCGAATAACGATATCTTTGTGGATGACCTGAAGGAGGGAGAAGGGAAGAAGCGTCCTTTTCCCAACCCTGTGGTCACGTTCGACGAAGCCTTCCTGCACTATCCTGGGATCATGGAGAATATTGTCAGAGTCGGCTTCGCCAAGCCAACTCCTATCCAGGTCCTTATTGAGTCAGTCGGCTTCGCCAAGCCAACTCCTATCCAGGTCCTTATTGTGTCAGTCGGCTTCTCCAAGCCAACTCCTATCCAGGTCCTTATTGAGTCAGTTGGCTTCGCCAAGCCAACTCCTATCCAGGTCCTTATTGAGTCAGAGTCCAACCTCCCTTCCAAAACCTTACTGTTTGTATACAACTTTTGACCGTCTCTGAGCAAAGACTTGAGTGAGTTTCACTGACCAATTTAGATGAGCAATACACTCCAAATTGAACTGACCAATATAGTGCACTCACTCCATGCCCTTCAAGTTGGAGCATGATGGGAGCGGTTCAACCAAGCTAACATATAGAATTCACTTAAGATGTTCATACCATGCATCATTTCGCCATTATATTGTAGTACCACTTTAGTTATCAAAATAAATATGACCTTTACTACTAAAGCCCATAGAAACGCATTGAATAACACATTCATAAATGGCAAAAATACAGTCAGTTAATAAGGTTTTGAAGTATCTGTCCTATATCTAGGAGATATAAGACATATTTAACCCCAACAAAATGTTGGCTACATTACAACTGATTTACAATAACTTAATGGGTACATTACAGTTGATGATTTATAATAACTTAATGGGTACATTACAGTTGATTTACAATAACTTAATGGGTACATTAGTTGATGATGTACAATAACTTAATGGGTACATTAGTTGATGATGTACAATAACTTATTGGGTACATTACAGTTGATGATTTACAATAACTTAATGGGTACATTACAGTTGATGATTTATAATAACTTAATGGGTACATTACAGTTGATGATTTACAATAACTTAATGGGTACATTACAGTTGATGATTTACAATAACTTAATGGGTACATTACAGTTGATTTATAATAACTTAATGGGTACATTACAGTTGATGATTTATAATAACTTAATGGGTACATTACAGTTGATGATTTATAATAACTTAATGGGTACATTACAGTTGATGATTTATAATAACTTAATGGGTACATTACAGTTGATGATTTATAATAACTTAATGGGTACATTACAGTTGATGATTTATAATAACTTAATGGGTACATTACAGTTGATGATTTATAATAACTTAATGGGTACATTACAGTTGATGATTTATAATAACTTAATGGGTACATTACAGTTGATGATTTATAATAACTTAATGGGTACATTACAGTTGATGATTTATAATAACTTAATGGGTACATTACAGTTGATGATTTATAATAACTTAATGGGTACATTACAGTTGATGATTTATAATAACTTAATGGGTACATTAGTTGATTTCCTGCAAAATATAGAAATGAAAAGCACTATGGATGAAGAGATTTAGAAAATAATACTTCCCAATTCTCTACTTGCTCAGTGTTTACTTGTTCCCTTTCCTTCACTGATTGAATTAAAAGGAAATGGCTGGTATTAGAAATCTGTTGGAAACTATCCCATGCCTCCACCAATCCAGTGTGTTTACATTTGTGAGAAATAGTGAACGTGTACATAATTCATTAGACATTTTGGCGCTGGCAAAAAAAGGCATTTCGTTATACTTGATATTGACATTTTAAATGTGAAAGATGTAATTGGGAAACGCCCTTTTGAAGCTCACTGAACAACATTTTTTCAGAGGTCTATGCCTATGCCTGCAATTTGATGACTCATAGCTTACTGTTGTCTGTAGTTAGTTTCAGTATGCAGAAACTTTCTGCCTGCATGCACTGAGTTTCTGTTACACCTCTGTTGTCATTCACAAGGTCTTTATTGTGAGAAAATATTTTGTTTTCCCTAACAATAAACCCACTACTGGGATGCCACATTTGATACTTAGTACCATACACAGTTGCACTATAACTCCCATGTTGTCAGTGTCATTCCCATGACAGTTGTCCCCCTGTCCTAGTCTCAAGCCTGGCCCATGTCGCTGAAAGGAGATGACCTGATCGCGATCGCCCAGACAGGCACAGGAAAGACACTGGCCTACCTTCTACCTGGCTTCATTCACATGGATGGCCAGCCTGTGTAAGTTTTTACCATCATACTGGTATTTCTTCTAGCCACGCGTCTTTCACACAGTTGCTCATTCCAAGATTTACCCCGAATGGTCATGTGTAGTTCAGAAACAATGGGATAGGCATTCTTTACATTTTGTGGGTGTGTGACATTTTTTACATTTGTGCCTGTATGGTTTACACAGAAAACGTGATAAGCGGGACGGCCCTGGTATGCTTGTTCTGACTCCCACTAGAGAGCTGGCTCTGCAGATTGAGTCAGAGTGCAACAAGTACAGCTACAAGGGCTTCAAATGGTACAATACGTGCTCCTAACACTGTTTAGAATTATCATACTAGTGCTTTAACAAGCGCCACATTTATTCTACTGTACTAACACTATAATACACACTAGCTTATTGAGGTACCATACCTAACGCTACTTATGAAGAGATCGCATCTATACTATGACCTACAGGGGAGATGTCTGCATGTGGCGCTTCCCCCTCTGTGTTGTCTCTTTAGTGTGTGTGTCTACGGAGGTGGAGACCGCAGGGCCCAGATCAAAGTGATCTCAGCTGGAGTAGACATTGTGATCGCTACGCCTGGCCGGCTTAACGACCTGCAGATGAACGAGTTGATCAACCTGCATTCCATCACCTACCTGGTGTGTGTGTGTATGTGTGGGGGGGCAGTGGTGAAAATGTGTATGTGCGTGACTATTTGTGCGTGGCTTTGTATATTGCTGGTAGGTAGCGTGTGAGCATGTATGTAACTGGGGGTTTGTGTGTTAGGTGCTAGATGAGGCAGACAGGATGCTTGACATGGGCTTTGAGCCTCAAATAATGAAAATTCTTCTGGATGTCCGTCCGGACAGGCAGACTATTATGACCAGGTAAAAGGACCCTAAGATGCGAACACCCCGTTACTTCAGACAGACTACAACTCTGTATCAACGTTCAATCCACAGTGTATAGAGCTCATCTGTTTGGTAGGCATTTTAACTCTTACAATTCTTTTGTTGATCTTTGCCCATCTTGATGTCTATTCTCCGATTGGCTGATTCAGTGCCACCTGGCCCACGGGAGTGAGGCGATTGGCCAAGACGTACCTGAAGAACCCCATGATGGTGTATGTGGGAACTCTGGACCTGGCTGTGAGTGGAGCGAATGCTTCTGCTGCTCATTCCAAATAAATAAGAAATGAGTGGGATGTGTTAAGACCTAGGCCGGGATTCAATCTGATCAAGTTATATGTATTGTGGCTTTTAAAGGCAATTTGCCTTTTGGTAGGCCGTCATTGTAAATAAGAATTTGTTCTTAACTGATTTGCCTAGTTAAATAAAAAATATTAACAGCACTTATGTTTGTCCCTGCCCAACCTAATAATCTGTAGGTTTCTCTTTACTCTCTCAGGCTGTGAACACAGTGCAGCAGACTGTCCTCTTTTGTCAAGACGAGGAGAAGAAGGCCTATCTCTTTAACTTCGTCCACAACATGGAGCCTGAGGACAAAGTGCTCATCTTCGTAGGCAAGAAGATAATGTGAGTGTTGCCCTGCACCCCTCTGTTCTCTCCTTGTTATATGTCCAATGTCAGCGAGACATTGAGAAAACTAGAGATAATCCCTAGTCCACTTCATGTATATTTGACAGAATTACGTAGGTATAAGAATGGATAAGTGTAAAAGAAAATCAGGAAAGAAATCCCTGGCAAAAATTGAAGTAACACTTTGTTTTCAGAGGATTTTAAAATTACCTAATTACTTTTAGCAACATTTTAAGTGCTTTATATGATGTGTTATTTTTCATACAGTTCTTTAGAAGAATAATCGCATGTCAAATGTCTGGCACCCCTGCAGTTAACTTTTAAAACATATGTCCCCCTTAGAATATAGTTGAATAGCCTTGGTGTAATGGATATTGTAGTAGCTCCACCTTGCTTCTAATAGATTAAGTGGACTTTTCACAAGGGCGAAAAGAGGTAAGAGTTCTACCCATCACAGATGTCCAAGTCAGCAAAACAACATGATGGGTGAACTGAGGAAAATAAATGATCAAAACTGGAGAGAGATTGCCCAAGTCATCATTTTAGCAGTTATTGTATCTGATTCTGGCACTTGTTATATTTGTATTTATTATGGATCCCCATTAGCTGCTGCAAAAGCAGCAGCTACTCTTCCTGGGGTCCAGCAAAATTAATGCAGTTTATACACTTTTAAAACATTCACAGATTTCACAACACACTGTGTCCTCAGCCCCTACTCCACCACTAAAACATATCTACAGTACTAAATCCATGTGTATGTATAGTGCGTATGTTATCGTGTGTGTCTGTGCCAATGTTTGTTACTTCACAGTCCCCGCTGTTCCATAAGATTTAAAAAAAAATATTTAAAAAAAAATCTAATTTTACTGCTTGCGTTTTATGGCCTCTCCTCCGTCCTCTCTCACTTCCTCTTGCTTGAAATGAGACAGTCCTTCTCCACTCACGTGTCATTAGGGAAATAACGTTTACAGGGCTGGGTCCCAAAATAATGACGTTTATACGGCTCGGTCCCAAAATAAATGTGTAAAATGATCAAAACAATTTCAGTTAGTTATGCAATACATTTTATAGATGAAACAATAAGTAGACTATTGCTTTTAAATGTGCATGGTTTTTCTCCTGTGACGAAACAAAACTGACTCGGGGATGTGGCATAGTTCTAAACTCTTCTGCGGTAGGATACAAGTGAGTATCCTCAATGAAAGGTGGCTGTAGGCGGGGAGGACATTTCTGTTTGCCTAGTCATGAAATGACACCCTCCTCTACCACTTACTGATTTCCGGGTCTCAGAGGAGAAGACTAAGGATGCTTCTTTTTTTTTTTTAACGAGAACCTGTATGACTCAACTGTGTATGCAGCAGCCCACAATGGTTTGATTTAGACAGTGGGTGTCCCAACCTACCCCTCCAGGCTGTTTAGTGCAGACTGAGCACTGTTTTGAGGTGTGGCTTTTATTTGCGCTTCCAGGAAAACAAAACACAGGCTATGTTTTAGTTATATCCCCCCATGTAGCTGAGTGCAAGAGAAAGATGTGGAGAGGATATGGTTTCAATTTGTGTTGTGTAAAATTAAATGTAATTTGCTTAGTTCTCTGGTCGAGATATCTGTTGTTTTTGCCTTTTTGTGATTTGCCTGTGATTTGTATGGGCTCACAGAGGGAAATCAAGTCCTGTCCTGTGTTCATTCAAGAGCATCAAAAATGGTCTGGCATGGTTGCAAAGGCTAGTTACTCGAAGCATTGTTAATTTCTCAGTCTTTGTGGGTGGCTGTACGTATGAAATGACTATTATAGTTTCAAGTTCATGTCACCTGCACAAATCCAGTGAAATTCCTTTCTTGCTCCAAACCCAACAATGCAGTAATCAATATCAATGCAGCAAAAATGCAGTAAAAATAAGGTATAACAAAAACAAGAAATACAAATATGAAATATTAACACATGAAAGTAAGAAGCTATGTACAGGGTCAGTTCCAATACCATATTTACAATGTGCAGGGATATTTAAGTGAGGGGGGGGGGTTAAGGTAACTTGGCAAAAGGATGTATGATAGAGTAGCATTAGCATAAATGTGTGTGTAGAATCCTGTGTGCGGAGACCGTATAAAATACAAGGGTCAACTCAGTCCGTCCGTGTAGCCATTCTGTTAGCTATTTAGCAGTCTTATTGCTTGGGGATAGAAGCTGATCAGGAGCCTGTTACTGTCAGACTTTATGCACTGGTATCGCTTGCCCTGCGGTTGCAGACAGAACATCTAAGGCTTCGGTGGCTGGAGTCTTCAATGATTTTCCGGGCCTTCCTGCCTGATATAGAGGTCCTGGATGGCAAGGAGCTCGGCCTCTGATGTACTGGACTGTTCGTACCACCTTCTGTAGCGCCATGCGATCGAGGGAGGGACTGTTGCCATACCAAGCAGTGATGCAGCCAGTCATGATGCTCTCAATGGTGCAGCTGTAGAACTTTTTGAAGATTTGAGGGCCCATGCCAAAGCTTTCAACTATCATATGAGTGGACCATTTTAAGTCCTTAGTGATTTGGACACCGAGGAACATGAAGTTCTCGATCCGCAGCCCCATCAATGTGGATGGGGGCGTGTTCTCCCCCACGTTTCCTGTAGTCCACGATGAGCTCCTTGGTCTTTTTGATGTTGAGGGAGAGGTTGTTTTCCTGGCACCACACTGCCAGGTTGCTGACTATAAGGCAGGGCTCCATTGTGCAACCATTTAATTATAATTATGCAACACTTTGACTCGGCTGTGCGAGTTCAATTTTTAATTGTAAGCTGCAAATTCTAGCTGGACACTTCTGTCAAAACATTTGTTGTATTTGGAGGGTGGCTAAAACTCATAATTTGGTCAAACTGTAAGCTAAACTGCATTAATATCCTGATTTCTGCATGAAGGTGTCTGCCCTAACCCAAAATACATTAATATCCTGATTCCTGCATGAAGATGTCTGCCCTAACCCAAAATACATTAATATCCTGATTCCTGCATGAAGGTGTCTGCCCTAACCCAAAATACATTAATATCCTGATTCCTGCATGAAGGTGTCTGCCCTAACCCAAAATACATTAATATCCTGATTCCTGCATGAAGGTGTCTGCCCTAACCCAAAATACATTCATATCCTGATTCCTGCATGAAGGTGTCTGCCCTAACCCAAAATACATTCATATCCTGATTCCTGCATGAAGGTGTCTGCCCTAACCCAAAATACAAACATGGGCAAACCCTGTTTTGAAAGCAGCTACTGTTGTAATGGTTGGAGAGAGGAGGATCTCATCTTTATGTAGGTATTCCATTTATTTCTCATATTTCAACATAGACTCTTTTTTTTTACTGAAGTACAGTGCCTTCAAAGTATTCCCACCTTTTTGACTTTCCACATTTTGTTACTGTCTGAATATAAAATGGAGATTTTTTTTTTTTTGTCACTGGCCTACACACAATGTCAGTGGAATTATGTTTTGAATTTTTTTTACAAAATGTTATGGCAAGCCTAAATTTCAGGAGTAAAAATTGGCTTAAGTCACTGTGTGCAATAATTGTGTTTAACATTATTTTTGAATGACGACCCTCTCTATACCCCACACCTACAGTGCATTTGCAAAGTATTCAGACCCCTTCCCTTTTCCACATTTTGTTACAGCCTTATTCTAAATGTATTACTAAAAAAAATGAAAATGTGGGTGGGAGGGCCTTGGTCAGGGAAGTGACCAAGAAACAGTTGATCACTCTGACAGAGCGCCAGTGTTCCTCTGTGGATATGGGAGAACCTTCCAGAAGGACAACCATCTCTGCAGCACTCTACCAATCAGGCCTTTTATGGTAGTGGCCAGATGGAAGCCACTCCTCAGGAAAAGGCACATGACATCCCGCTTGGAATTTGCCACAAGACACCTAAAGGACTCTCAGACCGTGAGAAACAAGATTGATCTATTTGGCCTGAATGCCAAGTGTCACGTCTGGAGGAAACCTGGCACCATCCCTATGGTGAAGCATGGTGCTGTGAGGATGTTTTTTGGGACAAGTCTCAATGTCCTTGAGTGGCCCAGCCAGAGCCCGAACTTGAACCTGATTTTGAACAGCTCTAGAGACACCTGAAAATAGCTGTGCAGCACCGCTCCCCATCCAGCCTGAGCTTGAGGATCTGCAGAGAAGAATTGGAGAAATGCTCCAAATAGGGTAGATGCTGATCTTCTCTCCCTGGTACTGCAGTTTCCCAATCTCTCCCGCCAGGTGAAGAATAATTTATTTAGCCTCGAAGCCATCCACCAGTTTCCATTTTATCATAGGTCTGATGTGATGAGCAATGTTGACCACCACTCTAGTTTCTTACCTCCCAAAGAGGAACAAGAATGTGGTCCTCCTGAGCACACTGCACTAAACGGCTGAGATCAGTGATCATAAGGACAGGAAGTCAGCCATCATCCTGGACTACAACCACAACAAAGGTGTGGACAACCTGGACAAGGTGATTGGAACTTACAGTTGCAGGAGGATGACTGCCTGCTGGCCCCTGGTCTTCTTCCATAACATCATTGATGTGTCCTCCATACAATGCCTTTGTGATATGAACAAGATCAACCCTACCTGGATGCCTGATAAGTGGGAACAAGAGGAGTGTGTTCCTGGAGCAGCTGGGAAAGGCACATGTAACCCCACACATTCAAAGAAGGGAGTGCCTCCCCCGTACAGCAGCCTCTGCAGCGTTTGTGATCTTGTCCTGATCCACCGGAGGCTACAGCTGGGGCAGGCAAGAGGAGGAGATGCCAATTCTGCCCCCCCAAAGAAGGACTGTAAAATGCTATGTGCTGCACATGTGAGAAATACATCTGCAAAGTCCATGCACAGTTTTTTTAAAAGACATGCCGCAAGGGGTCTTTTTGTAGTCTCCAAATCCAGAACCAATTCAAGAAAACGTACAGTATTATATAACGCCCTTATTGCATGGAACTTCCATCTCATATTGCTCAAATAAACAGCCGACCTGGTTTTAAAAAAGAGATTAAGAAACATCTCGCGGCACAACGCCTCCTTTATTTGACCTAGATAGTTTGTGTAGGCTACGTGAGCCTTTAAAAATATATATATGTAGTTATGTTCTTGCCTAATGATCTGTATTATGTTTTGTGGGGACCCCAGGAAGAGTAGCTGCTGCATTTGCAAATACCAAATACCATGCACACACACTTGCATACTGTCCTACATGTGCTAATTAGTTGCTTGATTTATGTTATTCACATCTTATTTTATTCTTATTGTTGTTTATACACCTTGTGGGTGGGGGCAATGGTTAAAGAAATGGGAGAATAGTATTTTGTAGTTGAGTTCCCCATTCTGGGGCGGCAGCGTAGCCTAGTGGTTAGAGCGTTGGACTAGTAACCGGAAGGTTGTGAGTTCAAACCCCCCGAGCTGACAAGGTACAAACAAATCTGTCGTTCTGCCCCTGAACAGGCAGTTAACCCACTGTTCCCAGGCCGTCATTGAAAATAAGAATATGTTCTTAACTGACTTGCCTGGTTAAATAAAGGTAAAATAAAAAAATTAAAAAATTCTACAGTATTCAAGAATATATCACTATTTTGCCAGAGAAGTTGAAGACTTACTGTTTCCCTTCAATAAAATGCATTCAAAACTACTTTCTGCACATTTCTGCTACTTTCTTAGGCTAGATGTACTATCTCTTGCAAAAAATGTTTTACACCTAGCAATAACAATAAACCTCTACTTTAGTAAAGAAAACAATTATGACAGGTGTTGTAATAAAAACGAGTGGTGTCCACTGATTTTTAAATGCAGTCTTTCTGCATTGTGAAGAGGAAAACCCCAGATATTCACAAAGTTTGATGAATTACAGGTTGTTTCTAAATGCAAAATAGATTTGGGGTTTAAAATTAAATTAAGCTGTTTTTTTTTTTTTTTTTAGGGGTTTAGTGAAGGCGGGTCATTTTTTACCCTTAGGACAAGGGGAGAATGTTACAGAATACAGAATGTTAAGACTACACAAGGGTTAATCAATCACCAAATACTGAAGGTTTTCTGATTTCTTACCGAAAGGTGTGACGACCTGTCCAGTGACATGTGTCTGCGGGGCCTGGCAGTACAGAGTCTTCATGGGGACCGGGAACAGTGTGACCGCGAGGAGGCGCTCAAGGACTTCAAAGAAAGTAGGTTGATAAGTAATCCCTAACCACTGATCTGAGGTCAGTGGTCCACTGTAGTTCGGTTGATGGAGCATGGCTCTTGCAAAGCCAGGATAGTGAGTTCTATAACCGGGACCACCAATATGTAAAAAATGTGTACACGCATGACTGTAAGTCACTGGCTAGAACCGTCTGCTAAATGGTATATACAGTTGAAGTCGGAAGTTTCCATGCACCTTAGCCAAATACATTTAAAGTCAGTTTTTCACAATTCCTGACATTTAATCCTAGTAAAAATTCCCTGTCTTAGGTCAGTTAGGATCACCACTTTTTATTTTAGTAATGTGAAATGTCAGAATAATATTAGAATTATTTATTTCCACTTTTAATGCTTTCATCACTTTCCCAGTGGGTCAGAAGTTTACATGCACTCAGTTAATATTTGGTAGCGTTGCCTTTAAATAATTTAACTTGGGTCAAACGTTTTGGGTAGCCTTCCACAACAAGTTGCGTGAATTTTGGCCCATTCCTCCTGACAGCTGGTGTAACTGAGTCAGGTTTCAAAGGTCTCTTGCTCACGCACGCTTTTTAAGTTCTGCCCACAAATTTTCTATGGGATTGAGGTTAGTGCTTTGTGATGGCCACTCCAATACCTTGACTTTGTTGTACTTAAGCCATTTTGCTTGCTTCAATATATCAACATCATTTTCCTTCACAAAATAGACGGCATCATGAGAAGTGCATCAGTCCCTCCTGCAGCAAAGCACCCCCACAACATGATGCTGCCACCCCCGTGCTTCACGGTTGGGATGGTGTTCTTCGGCTTGCAAGCGTTCCCCTTTTCCTCCAAACATAACAATGGTCATTATGGCCAAACAGTTCTATTTTTGTTTCATCAGACCAGAGGACATTTATCCAAAAAGTACAATCTTTGTCCCTATGTGCAGATGCAAACTGTAGTCAGGCTTTTTTATGCCGGTTTTAGAGCAGTGACTTCTTCCTTGCTGAGCGGCCTTTCAGTTTGTCGATATAGGACTCTATTTACTGTGGATATCAATACTTTACCTGTTTCCTCCAGCATCTTCAAGGTCCTTTGCTGTTGTTCTGGGATTGATTTGTACTTTTCGCACTAAAGTACGTCCATCTCTAGGAGACAGAACACGTCTCTTTCCTGAGTGGTATGACAGCTCCGTGCTACCATGGTGTTTATACTTGCCTACTATTGTTTATGCAGATGAACGTGGTACCTTCAGGTGTTTGGAAATTGCTCCCAAGGATGAACCAGACTTGTGAAGATCTACAATTTTTCTTCTGCGGTCTTGGCTGATTTCTTTAGATTTTCCCATGATGTCAAGCGAAGAGGCACTGGAGTTTGAAGGTAGACCTTGAAATACATCCACAGGTACACCTCCAATTGACTCAAATGATGTAGCCTAAAGCAGCCTAAAGTAGCCTAAAGCCATGATATAATTTTCTGGAATTTTCCAAGCTGTTTAACGGCACAATCAACTTGTATGTGGACTTCTGACCCACTGGAATTGTGATACAGTGAATTATACGTGAAATAATCTCTGTGAACAGTTGTTGGAAAAATTACTTGTCGTACACAAAGTAGATGTCCTAACCGACTTGCCAAAACTAACAAGTAGTTTGTGGAGTGTTTGAAAAATGAGTTTTAATGACTCCAGCTGACGTGTATGTAAACTTCCGACTTCAACTGTATATTTAAAGCTGGGGTGGCCAACCCTCCTGGAGAGCTACTGGGGTTGCAGGCTTTCGTTTCAACCCCGTTGTAACGCACCTGATATCACTAATTAAGGTTCTGGTGAGCAGCTAATTAGTAGAATCGGGTGTGCTAGATTAGGGTTGGCTCCTGTAGGAGATTAGCTCTCCAGGAGGCGGGTTAAGTAATGTGTCCTCCTGGAGAAGTCAGGCATATAGAGTGCAACATATTAACCAGTCATCTCAAATCAAATTTTATTTGTCACATACACATGGTTAGCAGATGTTAAATCAATTTTTCCATTATTAAAATGGCTAGAGTTGAGTCAGTATGTTGGCAGCAGTCACTCAATGTTAGTGGTGGCTGTTTAACAGTCTTATGGCCTTGAGATAGAAGCTGTTTTTCAATCTCTCGGTCCCCGCTTTGATGCACCTGTACTGACCTCTCCTTCTGGATGATAGCGGGGTGAACAGGCAGTGGCTCGGGTGGTTATTGTCCTTGATGATCTTTATGGCCTTCCTGTGACATTGGGTGGTGGTAGGTGTCCTGGAGGGCAGGTAGTTTGCCCCCGGTGATGTGTTGTACAGACCGCACTACCCTCTGGAGAGCCTTGCGGTTGTGGGGGCGGAGCAGTTGCCGTACCAGGCGGTGATACAGCCCAACAGGATGCTCTTGATTGTGCATCTGTAGAAGTTTGAGTGTTTTTGGTGACAAGCCGAATTTCTTCAGCCTCCTGAGGTTGAAGAGGCGCTATTGTGCCTTCACCACACTGTATGTGTGGGTGGACCATTTCAGTTTGTCCGTGATGTGTACGCCGAGGAACTTAACTTTCCACCCTCTCCACTACTGTCCCGTCGACGTGGATAGGGGGTGTGCTCCCTCTGCTGTTTCCTGAAGTCCACGATTATCTCCTTTGACATTGAGTGTGAGGTTATTTTCCTGACACCACACTCCGAGGGCCCTCACCTCCTCCCAGTAGGCCGTCTCGTTGTTGTTGGTAATAAAGCCTACCACTGTAGTGTCTGTCGTCTGCAAACTTAATGATTGAGTTGGAGGCGTGCATGGCCACGCAGTCATGGGTGAACCGGGAGTACAGGAGAGGGCTGAGAACGCACCCTTGTGGGGCCCCAGTGTTGAGGATCAGCGGGGTGGAGATGTTGTTACCTACCCTCACCACCTGGTGAAGTCCAGGACCCAGTTGCACAGGGCGGGGTTGAGACCCAGAGTCTCGAGCTTAATGATGGGTTTGGAGGGTACTATGGTCTTAAATGCTGAGCTGTAGTCGATGAACAGCATTCTTACATAGGTATTCCTCTTGTCCAGATGTGTTAGGACAGTGTGCAGTGCGATTGCGTCATCTGTGGACCTATTGGGGCGGTAAGCAAATTGGGGTGGGTCTAGGGTGTCAGGTAGGGAGGGGGTGGAGGTGATATGGTCCTTGACTAGTCTCTCAAAGCACTTCATGATGACGGAAGTGAGTGCTACGGGGCGGGGCGGTAGTCATTTAGCTCAGTTAACTTGGCTTTCTTGGGAACCGGAACAATGGTGGCCCTCTTGAAGCATGTGGGAATAGCAGACTGGGATAAGGATGATTGAATATGTCCGTAAACACCAGACAGCTGGTCTGCGCATGCTTTGAGGACGCCGTCTGGGCCTGCAGCCTTGCGAGGGTTGACACATTTAAATGTTTTACTCACGTTGGCTGCCCTGAAGGAGAGCCCACAGGTTTTGGTAGCGGGCCGTGTCAGTGGAACTGTATTGTCCTCAAAGCGAGCAAAGAAGTTTAGTTTGTCTGGGAGCAAGACATTGCGCTCTCTACGAGTGTGGTTGATTTTGTGTGTGTACTTCGTAAACAGTTGTAGACTAACAGTGATATGCTTGTTTATGGGCCCTTCCAAACAATATGCACAAAAGGCTTATTTCTTTCAAATTGTGTGCACAAATTTGATTGCATCCCTGTTGGTGAGCATTTCTCCTTTTCCAAGGTAATCATCCACCTGACAGGTGGGGCATATCATTACGCAGGTGCACCTTGTGCTGGGGACAATGAAAGGTCACTCTAAAATGTGCAGATTTGTCACACACCACAATGCCATAAGTGTCTCGAGTTGAGGGAGTGTGCATTTGGCATGCTCACTGCAGGAATGTCCACCACAGCTGTTGCCAGAGAATTGACTGTCCATTTCTCTACCCTAAGCCGCCTCCAACGTAGTTTTAGAGTTTGGCAGTACGTCTAACCAGCCTCACAACCGAAGAGCACGTGTAGCCACGCCATCCCAGGCCCTCCAGCTTGTTCACCTGCAGGATCATCTGAGACCAGCCTCCTGGACAGCTGATGAAACTGAGGAGTATTTATGTCTGTAATAAAGCCCTTTTGTGGGGAAAAGCCTATTCGAATTGGATGGGCCTGGCTCCCAACTGGGTGGGCTTAATGAATTTATTTCAATTGACTGATTTCCTTATATGAACTGTAACTCAGTCAAATCAATGAAATTGTTGCATTCTATATATTTATTTCAGTATAGAAAGATAACACAAGGAATAAATACATGGGATACCAACTCCATGTGCAGGGGTATGAGGTAATAGAGTTAGATACTTTTGGCTATGTAGTGCATGGACACCAGGTTTTTCCAAAATCATGGACATTAATTAATGTGGATTTGGTTGCCCCCCCCCCCCCCCCCCTTTTGCTGCTGTAACAGCCTCAACACTTCTGGGAAGGTTTTCCACTAGCTGTTAGAACATTGCTGTGGGGACTTGCTTCCATTCAGCCACAAGCATTAGTGAGGTCGGGCACTGATGTTGGGTGATTAGGTCTGGTTCACAGGCGGTGTTCCAATTCATCCCAAAGGGGTTCAATGGGGTTAAGGTCAGGGCTCTGTGTAGGCCAGTCAGGTTCTTCCACACTGATCTCGATAAACCATTTCTGTATAGACCTCGCTTTGTGTACGGAGACATTAAGATGCTGGGCCAGCAAAGGGCCACCCCAGCCGATTTTGTTCTATGAGGTTGTGTGGCCTACCACTTCGCAGCTAAGCCGTTGTTGCTCCTAGACGTTTCCACTTCACAATAACAGCACTTACAGTTGACTGGCGCAAGGCAGTAATTTGACATTTACTTTTTGGAAAGGTGGCGTCCTATGACGGTGCCCCTATGAAAGTTAAGAGGTCTACAGTACGGGCCATTCTGTGGCCAATGTTTGTCTATGGAGATTGCCATTGGTGTGTGCTCAATTTTATACACCTGTCAGCAACCTGTGTGGCTGAAATAGCCAAATCCACTAATTTGAAGGTGTGTCCACATACCTTTGGCCATGTAATGTATGTGTGTGTGTTGCCATAGGTGTTGTCCGTATCCTAGTGGCCACTGACCTGGCCTCCCGAGGGCTGGACGTCACAGACATCACACACGTCTTCAACTTTGACTTCCCACGCAACATTGAAGAGTATGTCCATCGCGTGGGCCGCACGGGCCGGGCAGGGTGAGTGTATGTGTGTGTGTGTGTGGGTCTCCTTTCTCTACCTGAGCTGCTTCCAAGAGATATCAGCATGTTTCTTCACTAATTGTTGAATATTTTTGTCGTTTTTTTTTTTTCAATTTAAAGTTTTAAGTTTTCTTGTTTTTCAATCAACCAACAAAACACATTCCACATTCACAGATGTGACAGGCTTTAAAAAAAGAAAAGGTCTAAAAATAATACAATTGAAAAAATAAAAATACAATTAAAATGAAAGTCAAATAAAAGCATTTATTTTCTTAATCTATTTGTTTTCCTTGGTGCATATATATATATACATGCATACATGCATACATGCACACACACACACACACACACACACACACACACACACACACACACACACACACACACACACACACACACACACACACACACACACACGTACTCAAAAATTAAAATAAAAACACAACACTTGCAGCAGCACTATCAAGGTTCTTATCAGCTCATTTCAAGCATTCGCTGAGACGACGAGCCAATAATTCGTTTTTAGGTTTTACAGTACCTTACACAACATGTATCTGCGCATTTCCCTAGTCACCCCGTTCACTTTGTCCAGTTTGAAATATAGTTGAATAGTGGAGACCAGAGTCTATCAAACTTGGGCTGTCTCTTGTGCCAGAATCTGGCAATCTCTCTACAGCTCCAAAATACATGCATATAGGTTCCACTTTCAGAGGTACATCTTTTACAGTTAGGAGACATATCTGTTTTCATTCTATGGAGTCTCAAAGGAGTATAATAAAATTTGTACAAAAATTTGTAATTAGATTATTTCATTTTTACACTGGTAGAGGAGCAGTATACCCTGTCGCAAACCTCCGCCCATAACTCATCACTGATCGTCAGACCAAGGTCCTTTTCCCAGATTATTTTCAAGGGAGTAAAGGAGGTTCTTCCTTTCTCAGAAAGGAGTCTATAGATGTAAGATGTTTTGCCTTTAATGGATTGTGCTGTGACAAGAAGGGTTTCAACTTCATTCAACTGAGTTCTAAACCTCCTCTTGGAGGTAAATGAGGAAATAACATGTCTAATTTGAAGATAAAAAAAAAAATGGGATCTTGGCACATCGAATTCACTGCAGAGCTCTTGAAGGATTTCAGTGTAGTGGTTTTCTGATGAAATAGGTCTGAAAAGGTCCTGATTCCTAGAGTATGCCCAAGATTAAAGTTGGCATCCCTCAAGGCTTTTGGCAAGTCTGGGTTGCCTACTATAGACGAGTGAGAACATATTTGGGAGGAAATGCCCAGGTATTTCTTTCTTACAGTCCCTCCATGCTAGTAGGGTGTAAATCACAAAGGTTTTGGCTATGTTGCCCACTTCACTAAAGTTATTAATGAATATAATTGAGCTTAAGGGCAATGAACCACAGGATTGGGCTTCTATCTGAATCCACATTGACTCTTGTCTGTTTGTGATCCATGTTAGCATGTTGCGGGTTTGGGCAGACCAGGAGTACAATTGAAGGGAGTGAAGGGCAAGACCACCCTTAGATTCAGGTTTCGATAGAGTGGAAAACTTGATCCTAGGTTTTTTTTATTGCCCCATATAAATTTGGTGATGCTTTGGTTAGTTGTTTTGAAGAAGGAAACTGGGAGATCGCATGGGAGCATCTGAAATAAGTAGTTCAGTCTAGGGAGGACGTTCATACGGATTACATTAATTCTTCCTACTAAGCTAATTGGGAGGGAGATCCAGGAGTGGAAGATAATTTTTCTTAAAAAGGCTATTCAGGTCTGTCTGGTGTTATGAAGATCCCAAGGTATTGAAACAGTGGATTTGTTAAAATTGATCTTATAACCTGAAAACTTGCCATAAGTGAGCAATTGTCTAAAATCAGAGGGAGGGATTTCTCAGGGTTGGATATGTAGAGCAAGCGAAATCTTGTGCTGCAGGCCACCTGCAGAAACACCCATAATACTTGGATTGCTCCTTATCAGCTCTGCCAGAGGCGCTGCCCCCAACAAGTAGAGCGGCGGGGACAGCGAGCACCCGTGTCTTGTGCCCCGTTCCAGAGGGAATCTGTCAGAGTTCATTCCATTAGTAGTCACCATGGCATTTGGATGGGAGTATAGTGATTTGGGCCCATATTGAACTTTTCTAAGACTGAAAACAGAAAGCTCCACTCCATCCTGTCAAACGCCTTCTCAGCATCCAGTGAAGCCAGCAGGACAGGGGTCTTCTGTGCGTTTACTTGATCAATAATATCAAATAGACGGCGAATGTTATCAGAAGAGTATCTGTCTCTAATAAATCCATTTTGGTCCGCTATTATTATTTGGGGAAGAAGAATGTTTAGTCTTTTGGCTAGCAATTTGGTAATTATTTTATAGTCGAAATCCAACAAGCTTATGGGCCGGAAGGACAAGCAGGATAGGGGGTCCTTGTCCTTTTTTAGCAACACTGTAATGCGAGCTGTGTGCATTGAGTCTGGGAGAACTCAGTTTTTGCAAAAATCCTCCAGCATTGGCATGAAGATAGGGCTGAGCTGGGGCCAAAAAGCTTTGTAGAACTCTCTGGGGAATCCATCTGGGCCTGGGGACTTATTAGGTGGCATGGAGGTAATTGCCTCCAGGATCTCCTCAGGAGTGAAGGGGGATGTGTCATTGTTGACAGTTTTACATTTTTTCCTCGTAGACGCTCTGGGGCCTCTATCACCTTGGTAACGAGAGGAGACTGGAGGAAGGCTCCTGACCTGATCCCCATCCTGGAGAGGGCTGGACAGGTACTCTGCTCGCTCTCACACACAGAGCAACACACACACAGACAGTATTCACATTGTCTAACAAATGAGACCTATTTGGATTGAACCTGAATCCCTGTGTAGGAGGTACCTGATGAGCTGGTGCTCATGGCGGAGAGATACGAGAAGCACAAGCGAGAGAAGGAGATGTACGGCCCCAGAGGAGGAGGGGGAGGAGGAGTAAGAGACAGAGGAGAGTCTAACTGGAGGTTCTAACCCATTACAGGTACACAGGTACATATGTGTGAAGAGAAGGGCTGATGTGTTAACAATAGTCTAGTCCTTTGGGTTCACAGATGAGACATCTTTGCTATTTATTCCCTTTTATTGAAAAGTAGGATATTTGGCACATACATGTTGCAATTTATTGATACTCAGCTGAAAACACCACTGCCCTCAGGCCTTAAATTCCAATGCATGGCTATTAACAAAGAAACTGCTTTTGGCGGAAAAAGCTGAACAGAAATACAAATGCTGTGGGAAAACAGAACATGCAGTGCGTTCACATCGCACACACATTCTCTCTGTTGGACTGTTTGAGTCCTATAATATGACAGTGTGGTCACACCAAATATAGCTGGTGTTGATGTACTTAGTAGGAAGATTTCCTGTTTTTTTATTTTATTTTTTTAACAGTTACTGTCACTGACAGCTCATATCCATATCCTTTTGCCAATTGTCAAATCTGTGTTTCTTACTTTTTCAGGAGGAAGAAGCAACTTGCAACTTCAGTTCTGGAATCTCCAGCGTTCATCCTTTTTTGGTGTTACACATTTTTGTTTTATTGAATAATTCATAGTGTTGTACAGACAGTTTAAATGACCTTTTTATAATTTGAGTGAGAGCCAACTGCTCTTCTCCATGTATCATCTCTGGGAAGACTCAAAACTGTTCTGATCTGAATTAAATGGTCACTTCTGACTCCTTTCTCCTCTGCTCTTCAATTCCTCCTGCCTATGCCATTCCTTTTAACATAGACAACAGTATGGGACCACAGCTATACTCCACTTATGTCTATTGGGGCTCTGGGTGAGTCACTAAGGGGGCAGTGATTGAGGTAGTCCCGACTCACTAGCCGAAGATGGGGAAACCATTGTTGCGCTGCTCCTCAATACACTGGGCCAGGATCAGGCAGCTCTTGTGGTTGTGGCCAGAGCCCAGCAGGTTGTGTGTGGGGATGAAGAAGTTGGGGAGCTTGCCATCTTTCAGGTGGCCCTCAAAGTCTCTCAACAGCTGCTGGAAGCAGGGTCCCAGCTGCGTCGCCTCCCAGTCACTGTCCTTGGTCCTGGAGCAGCATGCGTGTAGAAGGGTGGTCTTTGCATGGTAGGAACAGAACTTGGACAGACGAGGGTCCTCTGCCTTCAAAAGGCTTAACAGGTGCTTCAGAAGCTTCAGACAGTCCTTCCTGAAGGAAGAAAATGGGTAGCCTCATGCACACATGATCATACACAATTTATCAAAGTAAATGAGTTTGGTTAATAAAATAAGAAATATACAATTTAAAGGTCTACTTCATGGAAAGTACACTTGTTAATGATTCCCTGTACTGTAGCAGACAATTTGTCAAGGTTTTGCCAGGGCATTATGACTACAGTAGGCTTACCTGCAGCAGCGAATTCCGCTTGCCTCGCAACAGGTCTTCTGGGAGCCATGATTTGTTATGATACTCTTCTCCACATGCGAGAATGAGATGCGCCAAGTGTCTATGCATAACACGACAAGAAAAAACATTTAGGAAACTTGCCAAAAGGCCATGCATGCCACTTCTCCTTTCTACCGAACTCTCATTAATGAATACGTCACAAATTAAAGTGATAGCATGTTATGTGTAAATCTTGTTGACCTAATGGTTACCCTTAGCGCGGACCCCTTCCAGTTCCACCGTGCCCTTTCCCTCATACTTCGGAACGAGGTAGTATGACTGTGCCTTTAGTTCTTTCTTCACTTTGGTCCCAAGCCAGGTCTATTTTGAAGCCTTCCTGGGTGAAAGTGGGCCAACTCGATTTGACCTGTAGTCCCAGAACAATGTCCAGCGAGATGGGAACAGTTCCCGTCCTGTTTATCATTAAGGTCACCGCCGGGCAACCCTTCTTCTTCTTCTCCACCGACACGTCTGGAAAGAAGTGAAATGCAAATAAATGTTTTTCGATACAACATTTTTCTACTTATACAACATACAAAGCAAGCAATCGTTTATGCATTTGAGAAGCGCGCGCTCTACACACCTTTCTGTTTCTTCACAGACGTTTTAACTTCGTTTCTGAACTCCTGAAGCATTTCACTCGCAGATACCGTGTTCTCCATATTTTGGAAGCGATCCAGAGCGTGTTTTCCCCGTTTAAATGCCACGCTATAAAAAGCTCCATCGTCTCCAAATGGCCGAATGTCCACCCGCTCCACCGGAAAATTAAACATCACGTCGAATTCGTCGGGATCAGAAATCTATATTGATCAAAACATAATATATCTGTAAGGCATGCAAGCGTATTGGGTCACGTTGGTGGTGAACAATTTAATTGAATGACCCACCTTTAGATGTTCGTAGTAACTTCCAGTGCGCAGAACATTTACATCTTTGAAGCATTCTGTACACTTTTTCATGTGGTCACGTATACAATTTACCACGTCATTGACAATTCTTGATGAATCCGATTTATGTGTCATCTTAATCTTTAATTTATCAAGTGTTGTAAACAGGATATTATCTAGATGTGAGTCAACAATCCTTGAACCGGTCTCTGGTGGCACAGTTGGCTTTCCCTCAGTGGTGCACTTAGGCTGCTTATGCTTCTTAGGTTTATTTTCCTCAGGAATCTGTTGCATGTCCTTAGTGTCCATCACTGCATGGCAACCTCCAATGGAACCATTCTTGTCCCGAACCAAACTCTTGGCACACCCTGGTTCTAGCCCTGGCTGGACTCTTTGCGCGGGCCCGGTTGGACTTTTTTTTGTCTTCCCTCTCCTGCTCATTGTAGTATGTATGATCGTGATGCGACACCCACTAGTGTATACTATGCCAGAGAAATGATAGTCTTCGCTGTTCTGGTTTGATGAAATGTGATTGAACACTCCCCTTGCTATATACAGTATCGGCTCATCGCAAGCTAGTGAGCCAAAATAAACAAAAGCACTAACGTCTACCCCACGCTTGTCACATAATGATTGAGCTTCTACCTACCACTATGGATGTGCACAAATGACAAAATAAACAACATATTTGCATTTTGAAATGTATTTTAAAATACATAAATACATTTGCAAGTAAGTGACCCAAACGGCAAATTTTTTACTTGCTACGACTAGTTTATCTACCTTAGTTGAATGCGCTGACTAGCAGACACTCTGGATAAGTGTCTGTTTAAATAAATATATTTGTGAAAGTGAACATACCAAAATGAACTGCAAAACACACTGGGGATTATTATTTGCCTTGTTTTGGGTGGAGCTCATTAGAATAATACTCAGCATGCTTTGCATATGTATTTAGTTCATATACTTGAAAGGGAGCCATAATGGTAAACCTTTTTTTAATTTTTTATTACTTCTCAAAAGTATCTTGTTAGAAAATACATTGGAGTTCAGCCCAGTGTAGTACAAAATACATGTAACAGAAATGTGCTATTGTCAGGTAAATGTATGACAACTCTAAATCCCCATCTTCCATCAAGGACTACATTTCAATATGATGGGAACAGTGGGTTAACTGCCTTGTGCTGGGGCAGAACTTCAGATTTTATCTCGTCAGCTCGGGGATTCGAGCAACCTTTTGGTTACTGGCCCAACACTCTAACCGCTAGGCTACCTGCCCCCCGATAGATACTCTATGTAACTTGTACTTTTCTTGACCCTAACTAGTTTACTACACAATGGCAAATGACTAAGCAAACTCAGTTAAACAGTATAAGATTTCTCCTCAGTTGTCGATGAACCCCAGAGAGGATTCATTTAACAGAACGCACAGCTTAGAGCAATTAATGATTCACTTCAATCGAAAAAGGGTTGAGACATTCTGGTTGGTTAAATTATCTTTTAATGTCTTGACGAGTCGTGTGCCATCTCGAACAGAGTAAGGTGCAACAGCTTCTGCCAATTAAAAGTTTTCCAGTGCAAAGATAGCAAAACGCCAATTAAAAGTGATTGGAGAGTCAACTATTGGTATACTCAGTGTGCCTAGAGTACAACAATATATATAACACAACATACACTTTAGAAATAATTTTCTACTTGTAAGAGTTAATTACCAAAGGCTACTATAAAGCACCAGGTAGTTTACAAACACTAAAAGCAAGACAACAGACAACGTGAAGAGTGACTTATAACTGCAGTACAGAGAGGAAGGGAGTGGCAGTTTACACGCCCCTCTATGGTTACAATATCTCACACATGGGGAACATGGTCATTCACATATTTAACAGTACACGTTTAAAACTAGCAATGTGCTATTACAACGTAAATAAATACACATGAATCTAACCACTTTGAAATGAGAGGGGGAACAAATACTGTCTTAAGGACTAGGCTTAATATTTGTTTCTTTCCTTCTGATACTTTTGCGATGCATTGTGATTATTAACCAGTCTTTGACTATGGAGTTGCAGCAGCCGATAGGGGGGTGGAGTTGGGTGACTACTGTCCTGCTATGGGTGACTCTTGAGTCAGCAGCACAGCACAACATTCATTTGGTCTTCTGGGCCTTTTGGGCAGACTTGGTGACCTTACCAGTGGAGGGGGCTTTCTTCTCAACAGCCTTGATCACCCCAACTGCCACAGTCTGGCGCATGTCACGCACTGCAAAACGACCTGAAGAGAGAGGATGTCAGATCCAAGGTAACTTCAAGGGAGAGTGGAACCATTTTCAAAGAATTCCAACCAGGCCCAAGAGTTATACTACCCAACAGTACTCACCCAGTGGAGGGTACTCTGAGAAGCTCTCCACACACATGGGCTTTCCCCGGGACCATGTCCACAATGGCGGCGTCTCCAGACTTCAGAGCCTTTGGGTTGTCCTCTAGCTTCTTGCCTGAGCGACGGTCAATCTTCTCCTTGAGCTCAGCAAACTTGCAGGCGATGTGGGCAGTGTGGCAGTCCAGCACTGGGGCATAGCCAGCACTGATCTGACCTGGGTGGTTCAGGATGATCACCTAGAGAAGATATCAGACACAGTCAACATGGTTGTTCTGTCAGCACCTGTATCAGCACTGATATTAGATGTTGGCCTCTTTACTTCCAAAAATTGTTACCCACAGCTCATCACACTGTGCCACAAATAAATATTTGTGAGAGAAGAGCAGAATGAATGAGGAAAGGAATAGATTGAATATTACTAGTAACTGCCAAGCTGTATCATCATCACCAATATTTTTATCCATGTGATCACCACTGTGTATCATAGTTAAACATTTTTAGTTGGTCTTTTGGTTCTATGGTTTTTACACCTCTACAGTAGGTGTGAGTGTGTTATCTGGCCCTGCCCACCTGAGCAGTGAAGACTGCTGCCTCCATTGGGGGGTCGTTCTTGCTGTCTCCGGCCACATTGCCACGGCGAATGTCCTTGACGGACACATTCTTGACATTGAAGCCCACGTTGTCACCGGGCATTGCTTCAGTCAGGGCCTCGTGGTGCATCTCAACAGACTTCACCTCAGTGGTTACATTAACAGGGGCAAAGGTCACCACCATGCCTGGCTTGATCATGCCCGTCTCCACACGACCCACAGGCACTGTGCCAATACCTGAGGGAGAGCAGATAAGAAAGTGAAGGTAGAGAGAGGATGAGGAAGGGATGTATTAAGGATGTGCATCTTTCCCTTTCAAGACGATTCGATACATATCTAGATACATGGACTCTGATACGATACAGGAACGATGAGTTTTAGTTGGAAACGTTTTGTTGCGATTCAGTTTGATGCACTAACATTTGCATAAACACTAGATTTTCCATTCTAAATCAAATCTGCTGTTGATGGAGCTCATGAGCTGGGCCTAGTGAAGACATCAACACTATGAAATAACACATGGGATCATGTAGTAACCAAAAAAGTGTTAAACAAATCAATATATATTTTATATTTGAGGTTCTTCAAAGAAGTCCCCCTTTGCCTTTTGACAGCTTTGCACACTCTTGGCATGAGGTCGTCACCTGGAATGCATTTTAATTAACAGGTGTGCCTTGTTAAAAGTTAATTTGTGGAATTTCTTTCCTTAATGAGTTTGAGCCAATCAGTTGTTGTGTAAGGTATGGGTGGTATACAGAAGATAGTAATTTGGTAAAAGACCAAGTCCATATTATGACACGGGTTAGTAAAGTATTCATGAATTGTGAGAGAACTGTGCTTCCTCACTAATCCCATTCAACAGTATACACTAATATAATTGCTAGGTCACCTCACCAAATAATAATTTTGGTTGAGTGTCACCTGTGTTTGAACTATAATAAATCATAAACATTGACTACAAATGACTGAAGACATGACGTAAATCAGATTGTTTATTATTTATGTTGCTAGTCTAAGGCAGTACTATTTGCCAGTCTGAAGCAGTACTTACAAATGTTTGACCTGTATTGTAGCATGTGGAGAGGTGTGGCCTCCAAGTGCACAGGTCATCATTGTCTGCTCATTAAGGGACACTCCATTACTAATTGGGGGAAGAGTTTCTTCCCTAGTCCAGTTCTTAGTATTCTATATAATTCTGTATTGTACAGGTTATAGTATATAAACTGTTATTGTAGTTGTTTACTTTGCAACGTGTTTCTTGGCTTAGTTTGACAAAGTGCTTTCAATTCCAAGTGTTTCCTGTCACCTGGTCTCTGCCAGGTTATAAATGCTCAGATGTAGAGCTTTATGGGAAGGAAGATTGCCGCCTGTCTCTGCAGGGGTTAGTTAGGGTTGTTCTGAGCCCTAGGTGCTAGTCAGACTGATCTTCAGTTTTTTATATTAATTTGACTAGTTTATTCTTTTCTTTGAGCCTGGTCCAGCACATTGTTGGATGATTTGTATATTTATACCTGCATCTGCTCCAAAAGCCTAAAAATAAAAACCATGCTCTGGATCTTCTGCTAGACAGACCGTTCAAAACATCCAGGGCAAAAAAAAAGAAAGTTAAAAGAAAACTGATATGGAGAGCCTTTAAGTACTAAATATATTAGTGAAAGTTGTTTGATTAATCCTGAAAGTTGCCCTATTGTTCAATCCATGAAATATTGAAGGTGAGTAAAGTGTACAATAGGGGTTGAACAGTAGTCCTATAAATCTGCCCTAATAATCCTCACTAATCATGGAACATTGTTTTTGTCATGAACTGTGCTCTAGGTTTAAACTGCTACGTATGGTCTGAGTCCCATAATGATTCAAATAGGCTACATGTCCCAAATTATGGCACAACTTGTAATATGTTAGCCTAATATGATCCACTATTGCTAGCGATCCACAGGAACAACCACACAACCATAGGTAAACTAACGATGTAATGGAATGATGCTAAATTAAACAAACAAGTCAATGACCATTATAAATGTATGCAGGTATAACTGACGGTGGCTACTGATAGTGGCTAATATTTAACACTATACATTGTTACAAAAATTGTATTAAACATTCTAGAAATCATAATTCGACTCCAGGTTTGGCACTCTACTGTCATTTGCACATGGCTACAGAAGCCTATAGATTGGGTCTCCATTTTTCATCCCAAGTTAAGGCCAGCGTTTCACTGTGGAAAAGGTGATCTGTTGATGTGATGTTGATGTGTTTCTGTTAGCTGCCATATGACTGGTTTCACGTTCGTCTCCAGTGATATATTGTAAAATAGATCTAAAACAATGTATTCATATTTACAATCCGCTTACACATTTACCTCTTATCAATTTGTAAATGAGTGTATGGAGAAGGGCGTTATTTCTATTGCGGGGGGGAATAGATGTTCCATTTGGAACTGACAGGTTGGGTGACCTTATTCATTGTTTCATCGCGCATAAAGGTGGAGGAATTATTATGAAGGAATAAAGTCAAGGTCAGAATACGGTGTATAGTAGTTCTTCCTTTAAAAGTTGTGCCGTTCTGCACCACACCTTGCGAGCTGCCGCAGAATTCTATGTCAAGTTATTTAAGTGTCAGCGATTGTTGCCATTTTTAATGCTAATTAGTGCAAGTTTGACCACCAGAGGGCATCTTTGAGAATCATTTGACTGTTTTTTATATATCGGCTGAACTAGAGAATTTTAAATATTTTTTTGTAAGAACATAGTATATGGGATTGATTTTATGAAATCTAGCTTAATTAATTTGACTAATATTATGGTGTTTCTATTCCAAGAAAAACTTTAAACGAAACATTCAGGACGCTGTACAACGTGACCGGTCTGGAGTAGGCTACTGTACTAAAATCAAAATAATCCTAACATTTCCACACCCTAATTGTAGGCTAACCAATAGCCAAACAGAGATTCAGTGAAAATAAAGCCAGGAGGGAGAAGCGGTGCTGAAATAGTTGACGTCATTCAATGATATTTATTCCCATAGCAATTTGTTATGGATCCATAATGAAATAAACATCTGCATTACAATTATAATGCAGGGTTAATAATAAATTAATATATTTGAGGTGTTGATGCATTTTTTTGTTGGGGCAAATTGGGTTGTAGAGTACTAAAACAATGCATTTGGTGGACTCGGTAAGATACACTCACTGATGGTTGAAGATGATGAGCGATCGGCAAAGGCAATCAACATCACTCTAATCTCAGTCAGAAGACAGTTGAAGAAACTTGTGTGGACTGGTCGGGAGTAGGCCTAGGCTACTAAGGGACTGAGTGAAAAGCAAAATGATCCTAACATTTCCAAATAAAAATCTGATTTATTTATCAAGACCAGTTCCTGTCATTCAGTGATATTTATTCCCTATTGGTCCTGCTGATAGTTGAAATAAACATCTGAATTTTGAAAGAGTATTTCTATCATTATTTTATTAAGGATAGCATCAATACTGTACAATTTATGCCTGATCTGACATTTTGCGGTTGCATGAGGTTTAGAGTTAGAAATGTAAACCTTTTGAGTACTTAATACATTTCAAGTGGGTTGGGGGGTTCACACCTACTGTAGCTGAGCTATTAGACTATCCTTTGTAAAGGTTGAGTCTATTGTCCTGCTATTAGCCCATCCTAGAAACGTTGTTTGCAGAATTCACAGCCTGCTACGTTTGTTTTCTCTCCCTGTATCAAAATACTAAAATACTACTTAAACAGGTCTCTTAAAGAATGTAATTTTTCATTTTATTTTTTGATCACAGAAAATAAATAAATAATAGAATGTTAATTATATAAAGCAGCCCCCGTTCCTCGCCCTCTTCAACTCCGCCAATGCCGCATGACTCTCCTTGGAGGATTCTAAATATCTAAGGGGCATTTTTCGTAAGGGCAAATCTGATCTGTGAGAATATCTAAGAGGCTTTTTATATAATTCTAATGTAGGGTTAATTATAATAATCACATTGTTAATTTGTTGATTTCGTTTCAAATAACCGAAAGTGAGCGATTGTAGTAATTTGAATAAAGGGAAAAAGGCCATTCTTGAACATTGGGTGAGACATTCTTACTAATTTGTAAATAGATGCAGTTAGATATTTCAATTTTTTTCTTTATTCAGATGGAGAGAAACCAAAAGCTCACTGTGCCTATTTTTTTTGTAAAATCGTCAGTCCACATGTCAAGTGAAATTCCCCCATTTGTATTTATCCAAGTTCTCTCTTAACCCCAGGACCACCGACAGTTGTTGTTGTTGCCTGATGCAGGACTCTAGTGCCAGAGGAGAGAGACTGACATAAACACCACAATTTAGACCTACCGATAGATCAGCGTTCTAACTCCTCCTTGTGATAGTGTGGTGCAATGACAGAATGCCACCATCTGCCACAAACGGTCGCAGTATAAACTCAGAACTTTTAACTGAGCCAGCGATTTTGTTAAGTTTTAATCCATTTTCGGACCGATGTATACTTCAGTTCGGGGTACGTAGACCGATGCACTTGTATCTTAAACATTTCAATCAGGGGCCGATGCATATCTGTGAATCTTTACATCCCTAGAATGTATCATTATGGATGGGCAGCCTCTAAGGTGGGTGCGATGCTCACCTCCAATCTTGTAGACATCCTGCAGGGGTAGGCGGAGGGGCTTGTCGGTGGGGCGGGACGGGGGCTGAATAGCATCTAGAGCTTCCAGCAGGGTGGTCCCGGACGAATTGCCATCCTTCCTGGTGATCTTCCATCCCTTAAACCAGGTCATCTGAGGATGGAGGAGACCCGAGTGAGCAGTAGATCAAAGTTATAAAGTGTGCTGTACTCCACATTTTTCATTGACTTACTTTCTTCAAATTAAAGCGGAGGGCAGATTATATTAGGGGTGTGCCGAATACCTGGATAAAACTAGTATCATAACGAATATGGAGAATTTTCATAATACGATTGACAAGTATTTCTTTTGTAATTATCAATGATCGGACATGTTTTATTTTCAGCTGCCATCACACATCTTTCACTAAAACAGTGTGAAGCGCTGTGTGCTCCAAACTATTGACTAGTTCTTCTGTCTGTAAAGAAATTGGCAGACTATTTGTTGAGCCTGTTGCAACAATTGAATTAGAATAAGCCGCTCTCCGTCTGCTCTAATTGACCCAGCCATGCACGGCTGTTTCACTAACAGTCACTCTTCTCGGGCCACAAGTCTCCCCTTCTCCAAACGTCATGTATGAATCCGTAGCTAGTGATTGAACAACAATCTAGTTATTTTCTGTAGACTTTTAAGGCCATATATTCTGTCTACTTGGCGTTATTTAGTAGTCCTACTTTGTCTGCCAGTATAATTATTCCATTGTTGACGACATCTTATGTCGTGATCCTAGCCCATGCTTCTTGCTATTTTTTATTCTGGCCCAGGCATGCTTACCGAGTGACAGATTATTCTAAAATGAAATGACCAATGTTGATATTTTAATTGTACAAATGTTGTGGCATAAGTGTCGGGAGAGAGGTTTTGCAGTGAAACAATATATGGGGCAAGCAAATTAGCCTATCTTCATCTAAATCTGCGTCTGGAATAAATGCATGCAGCAGTAGCCAGCCATGCATTAGGGTATTTATTCGCTTATTTCGTTGATAATTGAATAGGACTAAGTAAATGGCCCTAATGTGCATTTATTTGTCGGGGTCGTTTACCTTTTAACAATGTGTGTGATTGAGTGAAGGAGCCTAACAATGCGCAGTAATGTGCACTAGAGGTATAGGCTTTACCAGCATTTAATTAGCAGCATTTAAAGCGCACTTCCTGGTTTCACGCGTATCAAGTGATAAAACGGATACGTTTACGTGTATGACGAAATCGGCACACTGCTAGATTATATTACAGATACTCAAACCGCTCACTGTGGCTGCAATGCTATCCTAGTATAAAGATACAAAATAAATGCCCTTTAGCTTCTTGCTTACGTACATTAGGACTGGCCTCCAGCATGTTGTCTCCGTTCCAGCCAGAGATGGGAACAAAGGCTACCGTATCCGGGTTGTAGCCAATCTTCTTGATGTAGGTGCTGACTTCCTTCACAATCTCCTCATAACGCTTCTGGCTGTAGTTGGGCTCAGTGGAGTCCATCTTGTTGATGCCCACGATCAGCTGCTTGACCCCCAGGGTGTAGGCCAGGAGGGCGTGCTCGCGGGTCTGCCCGTTCTTTGAGATGCCGGCCTCGAATTCACCCACACCGGCAGCCACAATCAGCACGGCACAGTCTGCCTGTAAACACCAGAACATGTGAATAATAAATACAATTAGTTTTCAAAAGTCCTATGCAACTAAGATGGCACTTTGAGTCCGCAAATTGCCTGTGGTTATAGTAGAGCTATAAGCTAGCCTGGAAAACCACAGTTGCAAGTTTAATAATAGACTTACAGGCACTTGAATGAAGACCTGGCAGGTGTCTGTGTGTAAGGAAGGACTGTGTCATTGTGATTCAGACCTGGGAGGTTCCAGTGATCATGTTCTTGATGAAGTCCCTGTGTCCGGGGGCGTCGATAATGGTGACGTAGTACTTGCTGGTCTCAAACTTCCACAGTGAGATGTCAATGGTGATGCCACGCTCCCTCTCTGCCTTCAGCTTGTCCAGCACCCAGGCATACTTAAAGGAGCCCTTCCCCATCTGAGAAAAAACACACATCACTGGTTATATGACATTTCTGAGGAGAAGTCAATGGTAGTGAATTCTATTGCCAAGATGTATTGTCAAATTAGACAATATATGGCAATATAACTGTCAATCTTTAGGTAGCCTATGAAGATTATTGGTTAATACAATATAACAGCAGTGTACTGAGCCCTTTTACAACACGTTGGCCAACAGAAGAACGGACTATCAGATGTTTGCAAAGTACAGTACCAACTCTTACTCACCTCAGCAGCCTCCTTCTCAAACTTTTCGATGGTTCTCTTGTCTATGCCACCGCACTTGTAGATCAGGTGGCCAGTGGTGGTGGACTTGCCAGAGTCCACGTGGCCGATCACCACAATGTTGATGTGGAGCTTCTCCTTGCCCATGGCTGACTGGTTAAAGTGACAGTGAGAGAGTCTGCAGGTGGAAAAGTGCAGCAAGGTCTATGGATCTGAAAGAATTTCCTGGGCAAAGACTCCACAAGGGAATACAGTGAATTACAGCACCATGGACAAGGACACTACAGCTGACTTCCAATTGCGTAACAGCCCCAGCAGCTACTGCCTGAGCATAACTTCTAAGGACAAGCACAGTTTACACACAAAAACAATTTCACATAAATGGCACCACGAGACCAATCAGCAATCATTTAATGTTAGCAAACTGTCAGTGGGCACAGAACTGCATCAAGCTCAAGACACAGTTAGTTTCTAGCTAGTTATCCCTCCTTTCCTCGGCCACCCAAAACAATGTGTATTGTCACACACCGGATGGGTGCAGTGAAATGTTGTTTAACAGGGTCAGAAGTAGTACAGTGACCCTGGAGCAAATTAGGGATTTTTCACCTCGGCTCAGGTATACTCGCCCAACACTATAACCGCTAGGCTACCTGCCACTGCTCAGCAGTGAGACATTGAGACAATCAGCTCTTATGTCAGTGAATATCCTCTCTATTACATATCAACTTGATAACTGTAACCTCAGACAGTCCTCCATTTTGTCATGAGCCTTGGCATTGAATGTGCAGCAGCCATTTCTGAAGCCAGACTACTGCAGTGGAATGCACAGGTTAAATGCTGGGGAATAACACCATAACACATACTATATTTAAATAAATGCCGGTTTTACTAGGACAGTCGTGTTGTTTCCTTTTCACTGACTTGCATGACAATGACAGAAACACCACAAATTCACCTCATTTTCCAATTGCAAAACTGATCAACACCCTAGGTTGTTGATATTTATGACAGACCATTTCATTAGGTGAGCAATGTATGGAAATTATTACAGTAGCCTAATTCTGCATGCTTATCTAGGTGCACTGGGAGCTGATACCAGATTTCACCAGAACTGACTGCTATTTCTGAAATAAAATAATGGTAGCTTTGCAATAGTTTATTTTTCTTTGCAATAGTTTTTGTTTTTCCACTGTTCATTTGACTTTGCTGTCCATGTAAGCCGATTTAAAAACAGGTGACTGGAATGTAGGTGCTACAATTAGCTGCGCGACCGGATAATTCTGATGAAGTCTAGAGGATTTAGTTGGATTTCCAAACCGTCCTCCTGCCTCTGCCGCCATGTTCTCTCATCGCCTACGCTTACTCGAATATGGCCTATCTCTGCGCATTAGCGGTCGACTGTCGGCTTCCAACAACAATGCAATATTCACACGCCCACAAACGTTACGCACAACAATGTAAGGGCAAATGGAAAATATAAACATTCAGTCATTCGCCATTTACAGCATTAGATTTGAAACAATGTATCACATGCGTAGTTATTGGAAAGTATTGCCTACCTGCGCAAACGAATGAGTCAAGTCCGGTGCTGAATGAGACTGTGACGAGATGCTGATCTGTTTATCGCAGACAGGAGGGGGTTACGCAATTGCGTTCAATGCTCATACCCCTTCGGAGATCGTTCTATTATATACCCCAGTGCCCTAGACACAGGGCCAGTAGCGGTGCGTGGGTAAAATCACTGGGGAAGCCAAGACATATTTACAACCTGTGTTGTGATAATTGCGTTGTTTGCTCTATACATCCTGTTAATTCATTTGCCTTGTGAACATGCTATACAGTATAGGCCTAAAGACCTTTTTTGTTTTATCATAAAACAATAATAATAATAATAATAATAATATATGCCATTTAGCAGACGCTTTTATCCAAAGCGACTTACAGTCATGTGTGCATACATTCTACGATAACAACATTAGACCATTAGACCATAACAACATTAGACCATAACAACATTAGACCATTAGACCATAACAGCATTAGACCATTAGATCATAACAACATTAGATCATAACAACATTAGATCATAACAACATTAGACCATTAGACCATAACAACATTAGACCATTAGACCATAACAACATTAGACCATAACAACATTAGACCATAACAACATTAGACCATTAGATCATAACAACATTAGACCATTAGACCATAACAACATTAGACCATTAGACCATAACAACATTAGACAATTAGATCATAACAACATTAGATCGTAACAACATTAGACCATTAGATCATAACAGCATTAGACCATTAGACCATAACAACATTAGACCATAACAACATTAGACCATAACAACATTAGACCATAACAACATTAGACCATTAGACCATAACAACATTAGACCATAACAACATTAGATCATAACAACATAACAACACAAAACCCGATATCAACCTCTCTAAGTGAAGTCCACAAAGCATATTGCTTGTACAGTAACAGACCTACAGCATGGTCAAGCAAGTTAATGTTTCAGACATTTTCGGACTGCTACACAACTATTGATTTAGAACCACAGAGTTACTGCAAGTGGCACCATTTCAACTTCAATATTTCAACCTCATCACCTCGGTTTAGTCTAATACAGTGATAACTAAAAGATTCCAAAAACAATTTAGTCCAAGTTAAATATGTGGCTGTCCATGGTTCTGATTTCTGTGTGTGTGTGCATGCATGTTCGTGAAAGTAGAAAAACATGTTGACTCACCCATGTTGACAAAACGGTCTATCACTCTGTCATACACTACACAATTTTTATTTTTTGTTGTCCTGGCTAAAATGCTTGTTCACTCGCCTAACTTCCATTCATGGGCAACACAAGTTAACATTAGCCTTCTACATCTATCTCTCAGGCCAGGGGCACAACAATGTATGAATTAATGGTTGTATCAGAATCGCTGTTATAATCATTGGCCAGTACAGAGAATGAAATAAAACCACAAGTCTAAATCCATATCTCCATCCAGGGCTATTTTTGGAAAGGGACCATTTTAGCTAGCTGGCTAGCTAACCGCCGGAGGACAACACGAGATGCAACAATTCAAGTTTTTTTGTCAATGATGTATGCTCTCAATGGGATTTGATAGGAGTGACGCCAAATCCAAGCTGGCTTCCCTTGACACTTTGGTGCGCCAGGACCAATCACAGTTGAGCTCACTCAGTTTAGCTCAATGCTGATTGGCTAATTTTTTTAATACATTTTTGTCAAGGGAGGCCCGATGCTCGCTGGCTTCCCTTGCCTTTGCGGCCGCCCGTAGCATTAATGTCATACTTGGATGGACTAGACAGAATCAGATGGACTACACACATAGAGAGAGGCGCTGTTTCGCTCACTCGGATGCTTTCTCCTGTGAGATGCATTCAGCCTCTTGCAAATTTACATTTGTCATTGAAGGAAAAGTATGAATCACAGAGACTAAAGATACATTCATAATTTTTTGGGGGGCCTGGCTTCCCTTGGCAACCATGAATACACGTCACTGCGTAGAGCAGGGATGGGCAACTGGCTGCAAGCCCGCATCCTTTTGAAGGCTCCTCTTATCAATTTCCCAAAACATCATTTTAAAAAAAAGGGGGGAACTCCGTCTGGGTCTCAACTTGTTCCGAAGTAGAATACACAAGGTGCAATTTTGAAATTTGGTTGTGAGTCAACAGTTTTTCTCATCATTCACTGATAGGCACTCGATTTGCGGCGGCAGGTAGCCTAGTGGTTAGAGCATTGGGCCAGTAATCAAAAGGTTGCTAGATCGAATCCCTGAGCTGACAAGGTAAAAGTCTGTCATTCTGAACAAAGCAGTTAACCCACTGTTCCTAGGCTGTCATTGTAAATAAGAATTTGTTCTTAACTTACTTGCCTAGTTAAATAAAGGTACAATAAATAATTAACCCATGTCAGCTAACATTTTTTAGATTGGTAAGTCAGTCTAGTGGCCAGCTATCTAAACTTGTAGTAATCAAGGTTAATCAGTGTCACTAATATATTAAAAACTGAAAACATTTGTCTCCATCCTACAACAAAATGTGTAGAATTGCAGGAAATGAGCTGTAAAACGTATATTTTTCCTCTCCGCCTCATCGAAAAATGTGTAGAATTGCACAAAATCTGCAGTCCGTCCTGTCTCCCTGTAGCGCTGTCTTAGGTGTCTCACAGTACGGACATTGCAATGTATTGCCCCGTCTGCATTTGCAGTCCTCATGCCTCCTTGCAGCATTCCTAAGGCATGTTCACACAGATGAGCAGGGACCCTGGGCATCTTTCTTTGGGTGTTTTTCAGTCAGTAGAAAGGCCTCTTTAGTGTCCGAAGTTTTCATAACTGTGACCTTAATTGCCTACCTTCTGTAAGCTGTTAGTGTCTTAACAACTGTTCCACAGGTGCATGTTCATTAATTATTTATGGTTCATTGAACACGCATGGGACAGTGTTTGAACCCTTTATAATGAAGCTCTGTGAAGTTATTTGGATTTTTCCAAACTATCTTTGAAAGACCAGGGTGCTGAAAAAGAGATTTATTATTTTTGCTGAGTTTAGATTTGAAAGTGGGATCATCTTATCCTTTGAGGCTTTATGTGTTCTTACACTATGATTTTGAACATTCAAAGCAACTGGGAAACGTCCGTGGAAGGCATCGTCACCTTAGCTTGCTATATAACTTCTGAGTGATGGGAAGCACGAGCATCACCACCAATCAGCCTACACCACTGCTCACACACCTGTTGTTACTAGGACAACTAGCATAGCCATGTCAGCAAAAGACTGCTGTCTGAACACATACACATCTGATTTGGTAACTTGTAACTTACCTGTCTCGACAGTCAGTATTCCAAAAACAAAACTGATTTGAGTATTAAGGCCTGCAGTATAAACAAGGCTTAAGAGCTTTCCACACCTGGATTGTGCAACATTTCCCCATTTTTCAAGCTGTCAAACTGGTTGTTGATCATTGCTAGACAACAGACATGTAGATTTAAGTCATAACTAAGTCAGCCACTCAGGAACATTCACTGATTTCTTGTTCAACAACTCCAGTGTAGATTTGCGCTTGTGTTTTAGGTTATTGTCCTGAAAGATGAATTAATCTCCCAGTGTCTGGTTGAAAGCAGACAACCCTGTTTACTTCTAGGATTTTGCCTGTGCTTACCTCCATTCGGTTTCTTTTTTTATCCTGGAAAACTCCCTAGTTCTTATAATTACAAGCACCACTATGCTTGAAGATATGGGGGGGTACTCAGTAATGTTTCAATTCAGGACAAAAAGTTAATTGTGTTGCCACATTTCGGTAGTATTACTTTAGTTTCTTGTTGAAAACGTTTTGGAATATTTATATTTTCTACAGGCTTTCTCCATTTCACTGTCATTTACGTTAGTATTGTGGAGTAACTACAACATTGTTGATCTATCCTCAGTGTTCTATCACAGCCATTAAACTTTAACTGTTTAAGTCAACATTGGCCTCATGGTGAAATCCCTGAGCGGTTTCCTTCCTCTCTGGCAACTGAGTTAGGAAGGACACCTGTGTCTTTGTAGTGACTGGGTGTATTGACACACCATCCAAAGTGTTAGAACTTCACTATGCTCAAAGGGTAACTCAATGTCTGCTTTTATTTAATCAATTTTAAATTCAGGCTGTAACACAATGTGGAAAAAGTCAAGGGGTGTGAATACTTTCTGAAGGCACTGTACAAGACCATTATTCATGTTTTGCACAGCAGGCACATGATTGAACTTTACAGCCATACCCTGGTTGGCTTTAGAATTACCCCAAATGAACTTGTCAGTGTAATTACAGCCTAAATGAGTCAAGACGCCCATGCATATTCAATAAGATTTCCTTGAAATGTTTTATTAGACTTACATCAGTCATTGACTGAAATGAGCTGTTCCTCATTTGACCTTCTCTTAAAGATCAGGCATCAAATATGCCAATATCCACATTTAAGATAATGTGATTACTGTGGCTGCGTTTAGACAGTCCAATTTATTACCACGGTTGTATTTGTTGATGGATTTACAGGTACATTACCCATTTCAATTTATGTTTATAAAATATGTACCTGTCGGCTGACTCAATTTGTTTTCAATATTATTTTCCAGTTAAAGGGTTCTCTTTTCATGGCTTGCTCAAAATGAGCCTTCCTAAAGTTATTTATAATGAGATCAGTTTCAGGAGCACAGACGGTTTGGTAGTTGGGTTTCCCAAGGGATGTATGTCATAGGCCGGCATAACTAAATATTTGGAGTACGGGCATGCCCTTTTGATTTCCAGTTACATTGTTGCGAGCAATAACAGGCAGCCCAATTCTGATTTGACAGATCAGATGGGAAAGATCTGATGTGATTGGTCGAAAGACCAGTTAATGGAAAATAGATCAGAACGTCTAAACGCTGCCTCGTGTACAAAGCTTATAAAGAGACAGTATGTAACTAACATAACGATGAAATAGCAAATTGAGAAACGGACCATTTGTGGTCTCAAACATAAGTACTGTTCCTTTGGGTGGGGGGACAAAGCCTGTGCAATAAATGTCATCCTCACATAAAGCAACCAAATTGGCAGTATGCCATAATTAACATTGTAAGTAGCATGTAAAGCAGCTCTCCATCCTCTGAAATGTCGTTAAAAATAAATCAAGTAGACAAGACCCTTTAAAACTCATTCATTGTAGTTGGTTCAGCAAGTAAACATAACTGATCAGTAAAAACATTTTTTTAGACACATTTGGATGGTAGACACACTGCTGTTTATCAGTATTCTGTCACCTGTGTTGATTAGATGAGATATACTGGGTTGATGATCATAGTTCTATACTTTAGGCACAAGCGGAAGGCCAAAAAAAACAAGTTTCTCACAAGTCGAGAAACCCACATGGATTCTATCCTGGGTGACTGTGCTCTTTCAGTTGGCAATAACTCTGCTACATACAAAAACTTTCATTTACCGTATATGGCTATTTTTCCTCCTGAGCATCGAACAGAGGAAAAACAAATGACAAAGTGGAAATGCTACTTGTCTGATGTCAGTTCATGTAAGACTTGAAACGTAAAGGAATTTAAAAACAAGCAAACTCTTACCTGTAAACAAAATAAAACACTAAATGTGGTTATCATATCACAAGAGCCTACACAAAGAGTAAAATTGTAATTGATTTTTTTCTTTTTAAAATGCACTTATACCCATTATTGGGTCCACTTACCAAAACTAAAAACATTAAAATATTAGAAGTTACTTTAGAAGGCTGTTTCCCCACTAGGGTTGTGTGTAGAATAGCTTGGTTGAAACAGTCCCATGACTGCGAGTCCATTTTGGTCCACAGGGTGTCACCCTTTGTCCCCCTCAGTTGCCATGGGAATGGGGATTGTGGACAGCCCAGGGTTGCACCACGCCTTGACCAAACACCGTGTAGAAAACTGCTCCAAACAGGTTGATCCCAGCAGAGATGTAGAACACTGTCTGCCACTCCTCTATAGTGTTCTACAATAGGAAGCAGAGCAATCTGTGAGACCAATAAAGTCAGTTGAAGTTGCCCCCATCTATACACTGGTTTAAGGTCAGTGCTGCCTTGTTTCTCCCAAATACTAGTTAAGGCTAAGCTGATCCTAGATATGTGGCAACTTTTACCCACATCCTGAGCCCAACACACACCCTACAAGTCCAACAATCATGAGTTTCTTGACACTGTGCTTTCATGGTCTGAAAGATGTGATGAAACCAGATGTGATTCTTACATTTTTGGTCAAGGCTCTTGCTATGACTGGTCCCACCATACCAGGTATTGTGGCAAAGGAGTTGGTTATTCCCAACAAAATTCCAGCATAACTAAAAGGGAAAAGGAACATTCACACTAGACAGTTATACATCTCACAACAAGACAAGTTGATGGTTACTTCTGTTTTACTATGCCATTTAAGTAAATGTCTGGTCATTTCTCTTGCTTAAAATTAAGCACTACCATAGCAACAGTATCAATAGTGATGACCAGTCTTACGATGGAGCGATGTCGAGATGGTTGATGTTGAATCCGGAGGCAACGATTCCTCCCAGGGAGGAAGAGATGGAAAGGAAGGCTACTGCCAGGATGTAGTTACAGCCTGTATACCCAGCAGCCACAATGAACACTGCCGGCCCAATCATACCTACATACACAGACCCAATATGGTAAATATGGTCATTTGATTTATCCAAATGTAGAGGTAAAGTGAGATACAGCTAAAAGACAGACCATGTGGGTGTTTGAATTGGCAGATTGTGAGCAGAGAGGAGACTTGTGTAAGCATGACTGCATGTGTGTGTTACGATGATGCTGCTCCTCACCTACGAGACTGAAGGCCTTCCTGACAACCACAGTCCGGTAGAAGCAGTTCTCCCTCAGGTAGTCAGCCAGCTGGCCGCCCAGCACAGCCAGCAGCCCACAGCCAATGTAGGGAAGAGCCGACAGGGCACCGTTCTAATATGGGAAAACACTGGGTTAATAACAAGAGTCTGTGGGTGTGTATAAACTCAGAACTAGTGTATAAACACACCTCTTTGATGCTGAAGCCCAATACATCACTCATGTATGTGGGCAGCAAAGTGAGTAGCGTGTAGAATGTCCAGTTGTAGGAGAAGTGAGCCACTACTATGGCCCACAGCGGCATGGATGTCAAGATGGACCCCCAGGGGATGTGGTCACCCGACAAAGTGAGCTGAACAAGAGAACAAAAGACTGCCATCTTAAAATACCACTTGACTTGCATGTGAAATATCACTGTTCTCACAGGCTTATTTGAGAGTGGCTGAGAAAAGCGCTTCGTGGATGTTTAAAAACAAAAGGGAGGGGGGGTGTTTAGTCAATGTCTATAAGTAGAATATAATAAAAAAGTTATGAGTGCAGTAAAAGGTTTGCATAAAACGGTGTTCCTCCTGTTGAATGTTACACCAAATAGTTTGACATTTTACACTAACAATTACTTTTTTATTTTCTTCTCAGATGTACTATACATAACTTAACTGTATTCTACATTTATGAACTAAATCCTCACGAGCCTCACAAAACCAGTCTGCCATTTGATCAAGAGATTGGGCCTTAGATAAAGTTCAGACACTACAATTCCCAGCTGCCTTTGCAACGTACCTCCTTATTCAGGGAGGAAGTGATGTAGAGTCGCTCCTGTTCTGTGATCCGCGGGTGTGTGCTGGGAGTGTTACTGACAAGTAGCGCCCACAGGATGAACCACACAATTCCCACAATACCTAAACACACACACAGTCAAATAATGCACAAACTAAGTTGCTTTGGATAAGAGTGTCTGCTAAATAACTAAAATATACTTTTTTTATTTTTAAACAAGCATTACTCGTGACATGGACTTAAATTTCCCCCACTCAAATTTTCCACTGTTTTTCCCCTTCATGTTCCGTAAAAAATATTGTATAAACAAGGAAACAGTGTCTGTATTCATTGCATGTGTAAGCATGAAAACAGACAAAACTGTCTCTCTGCACAAAGCTGACACTACAGAAAACCCTCTGCTAGCCTTACCAAAGATATAGAAGACCCAGGTCCAGTCAAGGTAGAAGCAGATCTGAGCAGACAGGGGAAGGGCAACCACTGTACCCAGCTGAGCACCTGGAGAGAGGAGTTTTTTTTATTAAACTGCTTTGTGGAGAAGAAAACAAATATATATTTTTTAAATCACCTAAATTTAGGAAAAGTATAAGCCACACATGCAAACATGAGTGAGTTCCCAGAGTATGAAAGGGTGTGTGTGCAGGATGGGATAAGAGTGAGCATTACCAGTGTAAGCGATAGTGAGCAATCGGCTCCTCTCCATTGGCGGGGCCCAAAATGCCCACATGGCGTGCATGGCTGGAAACGTCACTCCCTGTTGAGAAATACAAAAATATCCCTGGATTACAGACTCGGTACACACTGAGAAGTAATCAGGTAAACATTATGAGCAAAATAAATCCCCCCCAAAAAAAGTGGGTTGAGGTCATACAGATGCTAAAGTATGAGTTCTCATGAGTACTCGACAGAGCTTATAGCCATCTTGCGTGTACACACACTACCTCTCCAATACCCTCCAGCACTCTGACAGCGATAAGGTAGCCTGCACCCAGGTCTGCAGCCATGGGGGTGAGGAGGGTGAAAACCACAGTTACCAGGATTCCTAGGCCCAGTAGCCATTTGGCCCCATACTTGCGTGCCAGGTAACCCCCTGGGATCTGAGTCAGGATGTAGCCGTAGAAGAAGGAGCCCAGGATCCAGCCTTGGGTCTCAGAGTCCCAGTCATACACACTGGCCTGCCAGACACACAAAGACACAGATAATGATTCTGTTCGACCAGAGCAAACAGGCCAGTCAACACAGGTGTGGTTGCTAATCATGTGGTGTCGTGATTAAGTGTTACAGTCAGTCGTAGTGTGGTTGTGTAATGTGTGCAGTCATAGTGGTCGTGGTTTTTACATGATTACTCATATTGTGGTTGTGTTTGGGGCGAGCAGGGCTGGGCTGGTGGTACTCACAGTGTGGTTGTATATGGGGCGAGCAGGGCTGGAGTGTGCAGGACATACTGATTTGCTGGTGTTGCCGCTGGCGTCTGTGTTGTTAAGCATGTCCACCATGGCAACGCTGAGGTTGACCCTAAGGGCATAGGCCACAAAGAAACCATAACAGGAGAGCAGGGACAGACCGTACCTCGAAGAGCAGCACGCAGGGAGCTGAGAGAGAGGGGAGACCACAGAGAGAGTTGTGAGGTGCTAGAATTCATTGGATCAGGCACAGTGCAATATCACAGGATAATACATTATTTTGAGAATGCTAAATGTTGACAACTACATCTTTTGTCCTTCACAATATTCAACAACGAGGAAGGGTTTATAAAATAATCCCCTTAACATGGCTATGGTCGGAACATGGTAAGACATGACTCATTAAAATGCAAAAAAATACAAATAAAAACAAATCGAGGTTTTAAGGAATTATGTTTATGGTTTGTGGAGACCTGCTCATCAAACATCTCATTTCAAATCATGGGCATTAATATGGTCCCCCCTTTGCTGCTATAACACCCCCCACTCTTCTGGGAAGGCTTTCCACTAGATGTTGGAACATTGCTGCGGGGACTTGCTTCCATTCAGCCACACGAGCTTTAGGGAGGCGATTAAGTCTGGCTCGCAGTCGGAGTTCCAATTCATCTCAAAGGTGTTTGATGGGATTGAGGTCAGGGCTGTGCCAGCCAGTCAAGTTCTTCCACACTGATCTCGACAAACCATTTGTTTTGACCTTGCTTTGTGCACGCGGGCATTATCATGCTGAAACAGGAAATGTCCTTCCCCAAACTGTTGTTGCCACAAAGTTAGAAGCCAAGAATCATCAAGAATGTAATTGTATGCTGTAGCATTAAGATTTCCCTTCACTGGAAATAAAGGGCCTAGCCTGAACCATGAAAAACAGCCCCAGACCATTATTCCTCTTCCAAACTTTACAGTTAGCACTAAGCGGTCGGGGAGGTAACGTTAGCCTGGTATCCAAAAAAAATGGCTCCCGAGTCCAATGGCAGCGCTTGGCATTGCGCATGGTGATCTTAGGAAATGTGGGCAGCTGCTCGGCTATGGAAACCCATGAATCTTCCAGTGAACAGTTCTTGTGCGGACGTTGCTTCCAAAGGCAGTTTGGAACTCCGTAGTAAGTGTTGCAAGTGAGGACAGACGATTTTTACACAACACATGCTTCTGTGAATTTGACAAACTGACTTGTTGGAAAGGTGGCATCCTATGACGGTGCCATGTTGAATGTCACTGACCTCTACAGTAAGGCCATTCTAATGCCAATGGTTGTCCATGGATATTGCATGGCTGTCAGCAACAGGTGTGGATGAAATAGCCAAATCCACTCATTTGAAGAGGTGTCCACATACTTTGTATATGTACAGTACCAGTCAAAAGTTTGGATACACCTACTCATTCAAGGGATTCTTTATTTTTACTATTTCCAACATTGTAGAATAATAGTGAAGACATCAACACTATGAAATAACACATATGGAATAATGTAGTAACCAAAGTGTTAAACAAAGACTTGTTTAACAAAAGTGTTAAGCTTCATGAAGAATGCTTTTCCAACAGTCTTGAAGCAGTTCACACATATGCTGAACACTTGATGGCTCCTTTCCCTTCACTCTGTGGTCCAACTCATCCCAAACCATCTCAATTGGGTTGAGGTCAAAATGATTGTGGAGGCCAGGTCATCTGATGCAACACTCCATCACTCTCCTTCTTGGTCAAATAGCTCTTACACAGCCTGGATGTGTTGGGTCATTGTCCTGTTGGAAAACAAATGATAGTCCCACTAAGCGCAAACCAGATGGGATGGCGTATCGCTGCAGAATACTGTGGTAGCCATGCTGGTTAAGTGTGCCTTGAATTCTAAATAAATCACCAAGTGTCACCAGCGAAGCACCCTCACACCTCCTCCATGCTTCACGGTGGGAACCACACATGCAGAGATCATGCATTCACCTACTCTGCATCTCACTAAGACACAGCAGTTGGAACCAAAAATCTCAAATTAGGACTCATCAGACCAAAGGACAGAATTCCACCAGTCTAATATCCATTGCTCATGTTTCTTGGCCCAGGCAAGTCTCTACTTATTTATGTCCTTTAGTAGTGGTTTCTTTGCAGCAATTTCACCATGAAGGCATGATTCACACAGTCTCCTCTGAACAGTTGATGTTGAGATGTGTCTTTTACTTGATCTCTGTGAAGCATTTATTTGGGCTGCAATTAACTCTAATGAACTTATCCTCTGCAGCAGAGGTAACTCTGGGTCTTCCTTTCCTGTGGGGGTCCTCATGAGCCAGATTCATCATAGCGCTTGATGGTTGTTGCGACTGCACTTGAAGAAACTTGAAGGTCTTAATTTTCACGATTGATTGACCTTCATGTCTTAAAAGTAATGATGGACTGTCAATTCGGTTTGCTTATTTGAGCTGTTCTTGACATAATATGGACTTGGTCTTTTGCCAAATAGCTACCTTCTGTATACCACCCCTACCTTGTCACAACACTACTGATTGGCTCAAACGCATTAAGGAAAGAAATCCCACAAATTAACAAGGCACATGAAGCTGGTTGAGAGAATGCCATATGCGTGCAAAGCTGTCACCAACACAAAGGGTGGCTATTTCAAGAACCTCAAATATTTTTGGTTACTACATGATTCCATGTGTTATTTCATAGTTTTGATGTCTTCACTATTATTCTACAATGTAGAAAATAGTACAAATAAAGAAAAACCATTGAATGAGTAGGTGTGTCCAAACTTTTGACTGGTACTGTGTATGTAATTAAAAGTTTCATTAAAGTTTGGCTACATTTTCAGGCGCCTCCCTCATGTCAGCATAGGACATGACAGGATGTAGCCAAAGGCTATCACCAACACTTCAACATGTAGGCTAATATTTATGTACATTTGCATGCCACTTGTGTTTTTCTTAAGATAATAAAGCTACTGTTTTTTATTTGTCAAATACATGTAATTGGCCATTCTGATTAATTGGGAACCTCTTGAAGGCCAAATGGCCTTGCCTCTAAAATCACAAAATCCAGGCCTGGACCTCGGACCCCCTTTGTGATCCACTGCTACACATAGTTTTCAGAGGAAACACTGTTCTACAGCAGATCTCTGTTTTTAGTACCATTAACTACGGCTGAGAGCAGTTTGAGACTGAAGATTGCCATGATTCAACAATAACATACTTTTAATTCCCAAAGCATTCCTTCCAGAACAGAAGCGCGTTTTATGCAGCCTGTGGGAATGAAATGGTGTCTGTCTACTCTTGACCATGGAGTATCTAAACCTGGAACCTGAAGGCAATATAAGACATGCAACTCAGAGGGAAGGGGATGGCTCACTGTTCATTTAAAATGGTTAGGCCTATAGGCTACTTCTGACAGTTGAGGTGCCAGCAGGTCTAGAATAAATATTTGACAGATGAATATGGTCATATTGGGAAATAGTGCATAGGAAACAAATGCTTGGTAAAGCAGTTTTTTTAAATGCCTGTTTTAAAATAAACCTGCAACAGTTGTAAATGACACTTGTTCGACAACCAGTGACACAAGCAATAAACTGCTGGCAAGAAGAAAACGCAAATCACGAGACCGTGGAGAAATATTAAAACAGTGGCACTGACTACACAGAGAAGGTAGGGTGGTTGGTTAGCTAAAAAGGTGAGATATTCAACTGCTGTTCACATGGTAGACTGCTTGTAGGCCCCACTCTTGTTCGGAAAACACTGGATTATCCTTACTTCTCCCACCACTACCACTCTCCCCACTCCAAATGATATCAACAGAAAAAAACTACAGGGCAACTTCCAGACAGTTACATAGGCCCAACAGGCTGACTATGCCGAAATTCTTACCTGACAGGACAGCAGACATCCATTTCCGTAACACACTTGAGTGCATTCCCATATGCTATTTAGCGTAGCTCTCGAACTCAATATGCTTAACCAATATTGATCTGTCCAGAAGAAAAACGTTATGGCCTTTTAGCAGATTGAAAAATTGGATGTGTTGATTCCTGCTTTCTGGCTTCAATGTGCTACAGGAGAAGCGCATCCCCAGTAGACTAATCGACCTTATGTATACATAACCTAAGTTGATTCCTGGGCCTAAGGAGAGGTGGAGTGAAGGAATATATACGATCCTCAAAAATAATATTGCGATATATAACTATCACACCCCCATCACTAGCGATTAAGAACAGTTTAAAACAGACACCAGTTAGAGAGCCCTGAAGGAACATCTGTCTCGCAGGGGAATGTCCCACTAATAGTCCAACGGCCACCAACCAAAAAAAGTGTTTTGTGACCCAGAAAACAAAAACGTAAAATGTCTACATCATTTTGTAGATCACAAATTCTTAATAAAATGATCTAAAACTTGTTAAAAAAAAGTTGCAGTTTAAATATTAGAAATCATAAAGGTACAATTTTGAAATCATAGTGCATTTTGGGTAAATTCCCCCATGTTACATCTTGGTTACAATTGTTACACATGTTCTCATAATTGCAGAAAGCAACGCATGTACCGAGTAGGGTCTACCTAGGGCTGGGCGATATGGCCTACAACTTGTTGGAGAGGCAGGTAGCTGGGCTATACGGCCTACGACATTTGGGGCGGTCTAGTGGTTAGAGCTTTGGGCCATTAACCGAAAGGTTGCCGGTTCGAATTCCTGAGCTGACAATGTAAAAATCTGTCGTCTGAACCTGAACAAGACAGTTGGCCTACTGGGGAACAGTGGGTTGTCACTGTAAATAAGAATTTGTTCTTAACTGACTTGCCTAGTTAAATAAAGGTTACATTAACTAGTAATATATATATATATATATATATATATATATATATATATATATATATTTTTTTTAACAGTATTTAATGTTTTTGAATAATAAAAGTTCTAAATTTTCTTCATGAGTAGTGCGTGAACCTAGGGTGGCAACACATACATTCTAAGTGATTTCAATGGGCCTTTATTGTGATTGTTTTCTACTGTTCAATTCAACTTCAACCACAACCATGTCAGCATTTTCAAACTTCTACATTTGTTACACTCATTTCCACACTGCAACGTAGGGCTGCACGATATGGGCAAACAATCTAGACCTTATTTTTAACCAAAATGCTGCAACTGCGATTTGACTTGCAATTTATAGTAGACACTTTGGTGAACTGTTGAAATCGTGGAAATAGAATGATTGTTCTAATTCTATAGTTAGAATATAATAGTGAGCTATTTGAATTCAGTGTTGTTTGCCAGGGAGGTGTTATTGTGACAGGGTAGGAACGCGCTCAACGGCCAAGCACACGTACTGTCGTGGATGCAAGGTCCGGTCACTTCTGACACCAATGTAATGAAACAGGCAGGGAGCAGGTCTTGAACCCTCGACCTTCTAGCCCGAGGTCCGGCGGTCCATGCTCGTGCGGCAGGGTCGATTTCCGCGCTTATAAACCCAGGGTCGTTAGATTCTATTTTCAAATGAACCCCACTTATTAACCTTATGCCTAACCTTAAGACCAAAAAGTTAATTTGATTTTTCATCAACTTTGACGATAGAGATGACTATGGCAGGTAACTAATGGAAACAGTCTTTCCACGCCTGCTACGTTAGGTTTCCATACACTAACTTATGTCGATCCACCCACTTACTCTGCAACGCACACTTTCATACACACTCCACGTATGCAGTTGCCCATACCTGGTTTTCTGGGTCACGGGACAACACATTTTTGATTGGTGGTCCCACCATTTCAATAATACATGTCACCAATAGCAAATGGACATGCATGGGCTGATCAAACAAGTAGCTAAAAACTATGGTTTACCGTCAATCATACAGTCGAGCCAAAACATTCTTTATGAACAGTTCTCTCGTATTACCTGTGTAAATACTTTTTTAAAAGTGCCCTGGGGGTAAGGAATGTTTTGGGATTTTTAAGTCTCTTAGCGGAGCACCTGATTAAATGTTTGGTTCAAACTGGGCTGAAGCGCGTTTAGGGTACGCTCTCTTTCCGTCACCTGATTCTCGTAAACAAAGAAAAGGGTGAGGCAGTATGCAAGCAGCAGAGGCATTAGTTTGCTACTGTAACTAGCTAGTTACGCAGATCATTTATCCGAATGTTTCGAAATTAACTAGTAAGTTAGTAGCCATTTTTTGTAGGCATTTTTTCTGTATCCTATGTCAATATAAGTACTCCAATTGTAAATATGAGTTAGCTATCTAACAAGGCAGGTGTTTCAGCTGGCACTCACCTCTTTCGACTTTATCATCTTGTCGACTGAGCAACAACGGTTGTTCTTGGTCATCGGTCTCCGTGTCCGATATATATCGGTCCATTGCACATCAGAGTTCAATGTTTTGAGTTGCCATACCTGCTGTTAGATTTTAATGAACTGAGCTAGCTATATGAACGATTGAATCACGAGAACTGTGAACGGAAGTTTGGAAAGGAACCGGTGTGAGGTCCATTTCTTTTTCTTTGGTGGGGTTTTACGGCGGACTACATCCTCCAATGGTGTATTGCCGCCATCTATTGGGTGGGGTGAAAACTTAGCAGCGTTAACAAAAAAAGGGGGGAAGCTTGAAAAACATAATATTTTATTTAACTAGGGAAGTCAGTTAAGAACAAACTCTTATTTACAATGACTATCTACATCAGCCAAACCTGGAAGATGCTGGGCCACTGCCTGTATTCGAACTAGGGTGTCTGTAGTGACAACTCAAGCACTGAGATGCAGTGCCTTAGACCACTGCACCACTCAGGAGCCCCTATAAAACATAAACAAAACGCATACACAAAACATACTCAGCCCCCATCCCCACAGGAGGCCTTTTGCCTTTTGGTAGGCCGTCATTGTAAATACAAATTTCTTCTTAACTGACTTGCCTCGTTAAATAATACTTAAATAAAAATGTAATAAATGGTGCCCGAGAGGGGGGAACATCTTCAGAAAGTATTCCCTGCAATGTCTCAGCTATGAAGGCCTGGCAATCCAAAAACCCTTTACCGCATTTACAATGATATCCATTTTTTTATGTTAGTTTGGCCACTACAATTTAGCACCTGCGCAATAAACGCAACAAAATCCACCATCTTCACAATCATTGTTTCAGGATCCTGAAACTGATGATTGACATTCTCTGCGGGGCATCCACTGTCATATCTTCATCATCTCCATTTTTTGCAGGCCATGTAATCATTTGGCCATGTAAAAATGTAATTTAATGGGAATTACTTCCGGCGCCCCTGTTACTTCCAGCGCCGACAGAGATGGCCGCCTCGCTTCACGTTCCTAGGAAACTATGCAGTTTTTTTTTTTTACGTGTTATTTCTTAACTTAGTACCCCAGGTCATCTTAGGTTTCATTACATACAGTCGAGAAGAACTACTGAATATAAGATCAGCGTCAACTCACCATCAGTACGACCAAGAATATGTTTTTCGCGACGCGGATCCTGTGTTCTGCCTTTCAAACAGGACAACGGAATGGATCCCATGCAGCGACCCAAAAGAATGACTCCGAAAAAGAGGGAAACGAGGCGGTGTTCTGGTCAGACTCCGGAGACGGGCACATCGTGCACCCCTCCCTAGCATTCTTCTCGCCAATGTCCAGTCTCTTGACAACAAGGTTGATGAAATCGGAGCAAGGGTAGCATTCCAGAGGGACATCAGAGACTAACGTTCTTTGCTTCACGGAAACATGGCTCACTGGAGAGACGCTATCGGAGGCGGTGCAGCCAGCGGGTTTCTCCACGCATTGCGCCGACAGAAACAAACATCTTTCTGGTAAGAAGAGGGGCGGGGGCGTATGCCTTATGGCTAACGAGACATGGTGTGATGAAAGAAACATACAGGAACTCAAATCCTTCTGTTCACCTGATTTAGAATTCCTCACAATCAAATGTCGACCACATTATCTACCAAGAGAATTCTCTTCGATTATAATCACAGCCGTATTTATCCCCCCCCAAGCAGACACATCGATGGCTCTGAACAAACTTTATTTTACTCTTTGCAAACTGGAATCCATTTATCCGGAGGCTGCATTCATTGTAGCCAGGGATTTTAACAAGGCTAATCTGAAAACAAGACTCCCTAAATTTTATCAGCATATCGATTGCGCAACCAGAGGTGGAAAAACCTTGGATCATTGTTATTCTAACTTCCACGATGCATATAAGGACCTGCCCCGCCCTCCTTTCGGAAAAGCTGACCACGACTCCATTTTGTTGATCCCTGCCTACAAACAGAAACTAAAACAAGAGGCTCCCACGCTGAGGTCTGTCCAACGCTGGTCTGACCAAGCTGACTCCACACTCCAAGACTGCTTCCATCACGTGGACTGGGATATGTTTCGTATTGCGTCAGTTAACAATATTGACGAATACGCTGATTCGGTGTGCGAGTTCATTAGAACGTGCGTTGAAGATGTCGTTCCCATAGCAATGATTAAAACATTCCCTAACCAGAAACCGTGGATTGATGGCAGCATTCGCGTGAAACTGAAAGCGCGAACCACTGCTTTTAATCAGGGCAAGGTGACTGGTAACATGACCGAATACAAACAGTGCAGCTATTCCCTCCGCAAGGCTATCAAACAAGCTAAGCGTCAGTACAGAGACAAAGTAGAATCTCAATTCATCGGCTCAGACACAAGAGGCATGTGGCAGGGTCTACAGTCAATCACGGACTACAAGAAGAAATCCAGTCCAGTCACGGACCAGGATGTCTTGCTCCCAGGCAGACTAAATAACTTTTTTGCCCGCTTTGAGGACAATACAGTGCCACTGACACGGCCTGCAACGAAAACATGCGGACTCTCCTTCACTGCAGCCGAGGTGAGTAAGACATTTAAACGTGTTAACCCTCGCAAGGCTGCAGGCCCAGACGGCATCCCCAGCCGCGCCCTCAGAGCATGCGCAGACCAGCTGGTCGGTGTGTTTACGGACATATTCAATCAATCCCTATACCAGTCTGCTGTTCCCACATGCTTCATGAGGGCCACCATTGTTCCTGGTCCCAAGAAAGCTAAGGTAACTGAGCTAAACGACTACCGCCCGTAGCACTCACTTCCGTCATCATGAAGTGCTTTGAGACACTAGTCAACGACCATATCACCTCCACCCTACCTGACACCCTAGACCCACTCCAATTTGCTTACCGCCCAAATAGGTCCACAGATGACGCAATCTCAACCACACTGCCCTAACCCATCATTGACGACAGCTCGGCATTCAACACCATAGTACCCTCCAAGCTCGTCATCAAGCTCGAGACCCTGGGTCTCGACCCCGCCCTGTGCAACTGGTACTGGACTTCCTGACGGGCCGCCACCAGGTGGTGAGGGTAGGCAACAACATCTCCACCCCGCTGATCCTCAACACTGGGGCCCCACAAGGGTGCGTTCTGAGCCCTCTCCTGTACTCCCTGTTCACCCACGACTGCGTGGCCACGCACGCCTCCAACTCAATCATCAAGTTTGCGGATGACACAACAGTGGTAGGCTTGATTACCAACAACGACGAGACGGCCTACAGGGAGGAGGTGAGGGCCCTCGGAGTGTGGTGTCAGGAAAATAACCTCACACTCAACGCCAACAAAACTAAGGAGATGATTGTGGACTTCAGGAAACAGCAGAGGGAACACCCCCCTATCAACATCGATGGAACAGTAGTGGAGAGGGTAGCAGGTTTTAAGTTCCTCGGCATACACATCACAGACAAACTGAATTGGTCCACTCACACAGACAGCATCGTGAAGAAGGCGCAGCAGCGCCTTAACCCTAACCCACTCACAAACTTCTACAGATGCACAATCGAGAGCATCCTGGCGGGCTGTATCACCGCCTGGTACGGCAACTGCTCCGCCCACAACCGTAAGGCTCTCCAGAGGGTAGTGAGGTCTGCACAACGCATCACCGGGGGCAAACTACCTGCCCTCCAGGACACCTACACCACCCGATGTTACAGGAAGGCCATAAAGATCATGAAGGACATCAACCACCCGAGCCACTGCCTGTTCACCCGGCTATCATCCAGAAGGCGAGGTCAGTACAGGTGCATCAAAGCTGGGACCGAGAGACTGAAAAACAGCTTCTATCTCAAGGCCATCAGACTGTTAAACAGCCACCACTAACATTGAGTGGCTGCTGCCAACACACTGACACTGACACAACTCCAGCCACTTTAATAATGGGAATTGATGGGAATGATGTAAATATATCACTAGCCACTTTAAACAATGCAACCTTATATAATGTTACATACCCTACATTATTAATCTCATATGCATACATATATACTGTACTCTATATCATCGACTGCATCCTTATGTAATACATGTATCACTAGCCACTTTAACTATGCCACTTTGTTTACATACTCATCTCATATGTATATACTGTACTCGATACCATCTACTGTATCTTGCCTATGCTGCTCCGTACCATCACTCATTCATATATCTTTATGTACATATTCTTTATCCCCTTACACTGTGTATAAGACAGTAGTTTTGGAATTGTTAGTTAGATTACTTGTTGGTTATTACTGCATTGTCGGAACTTGAAGCACAAGCATTTCGCTACACTCACATTAACATCTGCTAACCATGTGTATGTGACAAATACATTTTGATTTAATTTGATTTGATTTGAATTTCACGATCTGACATGATGGTTGCTTCCTGGGCTTTATATTGGAGTTTAGCTATTTTTGTTCATGGTTCTAGTTCGATAAAATGGCACCGATGGAGAAGGGCAACATCTTACGAGTTCCAACCTAACTTTGCTATATAGTGACTTTTATCCTTTTTATCTGAACGTTTTTTTGTACAGAAAGTTCATACTATTATCACATATGACCGCCAAGCACTTCTGGACATCAGATCGACAGTTACTAACCTTGATTTCAAATACGACTTCTACTCAGACTCAGCTGTTCCACTGTTCAAACCGGACCTTATTCCTTTGTTCCATGGGCAAAATACTGCAGGCATAGACGTGGAGTCCTGGTGAAATTGAGGCGAAGAGAAAACAGAACGGTGCTCCCCTCCGTTCTATTGGCAAATGTCCAGTCACTGGAGAAGGAAATGGATGAGCTTCGTTCGAGAGTCTCCTATCAGACAGACTTGAAAAGCTGCAATACCTTGCTTTTCTATTTTATGTGTCATCTGTCAAATGTCTGCTAAGCCCACATGCTCACAAGCTCTATAAACTGAGAGTACAAACAATTAGGAACACATGCTCTTTCCATGACAGACTGACCAGGTAAAATCTATGATCCCCTTTTGATGATTTTCACAACTCACAAGCATACTTGGTGCTTATAATGATGTTTAGGTTACTAATATTTTCTTAATTGACCATGCATCTTGATGGTTTGGGCATTTGTATTTGTTTTGTCATCATAAAAATATGCTTTTACTGTGTTTCATAGTCGTAACAAAGGCAATACACAAATGAAATAGATTTTACACAGTAACATAAAGTAATGAAAGTGTTATTGTTCTTTCAAATATTTACATTTCATATTCTAATGCTATCTTCATAAGACTGGCGGCTACTCTAACCCACTTTTATTCTACCCACAGAAATGCATACAAGGCCCTCCCTCGTCCTCCCTTCGGAAAATATGACCTTGACTCCATTCTCCTGCTTCCTGTTTACAAACAAAAACTCAAACAGGAAGTACCAGTGGTTCGCTCAATACGAAGTGGTCGGACGAAGCTGACACGAGGCTACAAGACTGTTTTGCTAGGACAGACTGGGATATGTTGTGGGATTCATCCGATAGCATTGAGTAGTTTACCACAATAGTCATGGGCTTCGTCAATAAGTGCATAGACGATGTCGTCCCACAATGACTATAAGAACGTATCCAAACCAAAAATCATGGATTACAGGCATTATCCGCTCTGAGCTAAAGACTAGAGCTACCGCTTACAAGAAACGGGACACGGATGAATACAAGAAAGCCAGCCTCTGATGAGACATCAAACATGCAAAAGGACAATATAGCGACAGGGCTTGCAGACAATAACAAATTACAAAGGGAAACCCAGCGATAAAGAACTCTCAGACGAGCTAAATGCCTTTTATGCTCGCTTCAAGGAATAGAACATTTCGCCTTGTGTGTAGGCCCCTGTTTTTTAGATGACTGTGTTATCTTGCCCTCTGTGGCCGTTGTGAGAAAAACAGGTTAACAATCACAAGGCCTCTGGGCCAGACGGAATGACAGGGCATGTTCTCAAAGCATGCGCAGACCAGCTGGCAAGTGTCTTCACAGACATTTTAAATATCTCCCAGTCTGTGATCCCAACATCTTTTAAGACGGCCACCATTATCCCTGTTCCAAAGAGCTCCAAGGTAACCTGCTCAAATGACCATCGCCCTGTAGCACTCACATCTGTAATTATGAAGTGCTTTGAAATGTTGATCATGACATACATCAACACCATTATCCCAGACACACTAGACCCACTCCAATTTGCATACCGCCCCAACAGATCCACAGATGACACAATCTCAGTTGCACTTCACACTTCCCTCTACCACCTGGACAAGAGGGGAAATAACCACACTAAATTTCAAAAGTATGTAGACACCTGCTAGTCAAACATCTCATTCCAAAATCATGGGCATTAATATAGAGTTGGTCCCCCCTTTTGCAGCTATAACAGCCTCCACACTTCTGCGAAGGGTTTTCACTAGATGTTGGAACATTGCTGCGGGGACTTGCTTCCATTCAGCCACAAGAGCATTAGCGAGGTCGGGCACTGATGTTGGGCGATTAGGCAATTAGGCCTAGTTCGCAGTCGGTATTCCAATTCCCAAAGGTGTTCGATGGTGTTGAGGTCAGGGCTCTGTACAGGCCAGTCAAGTTCATACACACCGATCTCGACAAACCATTTCAGTATGGCCCTCGCTTTTGCTTCCGAGTGGTGCGGCGGTCTAATGCACTGCATCGCAGTGCTTGAGGCTTCACTACAGACCCGGGTTTGATCCCAGGCTGTGTCACAGCTGGCTGTGACTGGAAGATCCATGAGGCGGCATACAATTGGCCAAGCGTCGTCCGGGTCCTTGTCCCATCGCACTCTAGAGACTCCTGAGGCAGGGCGTATTCACGCTGACACGGTCGCCAGATGTACGGTGTTTCCTCCGACACATTGGTGCGGCTGGATTCTGGGTTAAGTAGGCATTGTGTCAAGAAGCAGTGCGGCTTGTCTGGGTCGTGTTTCGGAGGACGCATGGCTCTCGACCTTCGACTCTCCCGAGTCCTTACGTGACTTGCAGCGATGGGACAAGACTGCAACAACCAATTGGATGCAACGAAATTGGGGAGAAAAAACAATTTAAAAAAAAAGTTTTATGTCTTGCGAGCCGGATTTGTCTTAGGTCTTGGCTGATTTCTTTTGATTTTCCCATGATGTCAAGCAAAGAGGCACTGAGTTCGAAGGTAAGCCTTGAAATACATCCACAAGTATACCTCCAATTGACTCAAATGTCGTCAATTAGCCTATCAGAAGCTTCTAAAGCCATGACATAATTGTCTGGAATTTTCCAAGCTGTTTGAAGTCACAGTCAACTTAGTGTATGTAAACTTCTGACCAACTGGAATTGTGATACTGTGAATTATGTGTAAAATACTCTCTGGAAACATTTGTTGGGAAAATTACTTGTATCATACACAAAGTAGATGTCCTAACCGACTTTCCAAAACTATAGTTTGTTAACAATAAATTTGTGGATTGGTGGAAGAACAGGTTCTAATGACTCCAACCTAAGTGTATGTAAAAGTCATTAAAACTCGTTTTTCAACCACTCCACAAATTTTCCAGAAAATGATGTCATGGCTTTTCCAAATTCAACTGTACACACACACACCACATTAGACACTCCCACACATTCACATACACTACAAATGCACACGCACACACACACACACACACACACACACACACACACACACACACACACACACACACACACACACACACACACACACACACACACACACACACACACACACACACACACACACACACACACACACACACACGCATGAAAGCAAACACATACAAAAAATGAAATAACTTATTTGCATAAGTATTCAGACCCTTTGCTATGAGACTCAAAATTGAGCTCAGGTGCGTCCTGTTCCCTTTGATCATCCTTGGGATGTTTCTACAGCTTGATTGGAGTCCACTTATGGTAAATTAAATTGATTGGACATGATTTGGAAAGGCACATACAGTCGGAAGAACAAGTATTTGATTCACTGCCGATTTTGCAGGTTTTTCTACTTACAAAGCAAGTCTGTAATTTTTATCATAGGTACACTTCAACTGTGAGAGACGGAATCTAAAACAAAAATCCAGAAAATCACATTGTATGATTTTTAAGTAATTAATTAGCATTTTATTGCATGACATAAGTATTTGATCACCTAACAACCAGTAAGAATTCCGGCTCTCACAGACCTGGTAGTTTTTCTTTAAGAAGCACTCCTGTTCTCCACTCATTACCTGTATTAACTGCACCTGTTTGAACTCGTTACCTGTATAAAAGAGACCTGTCCACACACTCAATCAAACAGACTCCATCCTCTCCACAATGGCCAAGACCAGAGAGCTGTGTAAGGACATCAGGGGTAAAATTGTAGACCTGCACAAGGCTGGGATGGGCTACAGGACAATAGGCAAGCAGATTGGTGAGAAGTTCAAGATGACGGTCAATCTCCCTCGGTCTGGGGATCCATGCAAGATATCACCTCGTGGGGCATCAATGATCATGAGGAAGGTGAGGGATCAGCAAAGAACTACACGGCAGAACCTGGTCAATGACCTGAAGAGATCTGGGACCACAGTCTCAAAGAAAACCTGCAGCGCATGCAATGTCCCCCTGCTCAAGCCAGCGGATGTCCCGGCCCATCTGAAGTTTGCCAATGACCATCTGGATGATCCAGAGGAGGAATGGGAGAAGGTCATGTGGTCTGATGAGACAAAAATAGTGCTTTTTGGTCTAAACTCCACTCGCTGTGTTTGGAGGAAGAAGAAGGATGAGTACAACCCCAAGAACACCATCCCAACCGTGAAGCATGGAGGTGGAAACATCATTCTTTGGGGATGCTTTTCTGCAAAGGTGACAGGAAGACTGCACCATATTGAGGGGAGGATGGATGGGGCCATGTATCGCAAGATCTTGGCCAACAACCTCCTTCCCTCAGTAAGAGTATTGAAGATGGGTCGTGGCTGGGTCTTCCAGCATGGCAACGACACGAAACACACAGCCAGGGCAACTAAGGAGTGGCTCCGTAAGAAGCATCTCAAGGTCCTGGAGTGGCCTAGCCAGTCTCCAGACCTGAACCCAATAGAAAATCTTTGGAGGGAGCTGAAAGTCCGTATTGCCCAGCGACAGCCCCGAAACCTGAAGGATCTGGAGAAGGTCTGTATGGAGGAGTGGGCCAAAATCCCTGCTGCAGTGTGTGCAAACCTGGTCAAGAACTACAGGAAACGTATGATCTCTGTAATTGCAAACAAAGGTTTCTGTACCAAATATTAAGTTCTGCTTTTCTGATGTATCAAATACTTATGTCATGCAATAAAATGCTAATTAATTACTTACAAATCATACAATGTGATTTTCTGGATTCTTGTTTTAGATTCTCACAGTTGAAGTGTACCTATGATACAAATTACAGACCTCTACATGCATTGTAAGTAGGAAAACCTGCAAAATCAGCAGTGTATCAAATACTTATTCTCCCCACTGTACCTGTCTATGGTCCCACAGTTGACGGTGCATGTCAGAGTGAAAACCAAGGCCTGCGTTCGAAGGAATTGTCCGTAGAGCTCCGAGACATGATTGTGTCGAGGCACAGATTTGGGGAAGGGTACCAAAACATTTCGCCAGCTTTGAAAATCAATAGACCCCATCATTCTTAAATGGAAGAAGTTTGGAACCACCAAGACTCTTGCTCGAGCTGGCCGCCTAGCCAAACTGAGCACCTGGGGGAGAAAGGCCTTGGTCAGGGAGGTGACCAAGAACCTTAAGGTCACTCTGACAGAGCTCCAGAGTTCCTCTGTGGAGATAGGAGGATCTTTAGAAGGACAACCATCTCTGCAGCACTCTACCAATCAGGCCTTTATGGTAGAGTGGACAGACAGTAGCCACTCCTCACTCAAAGGCACATGACAGCTCGCTTGAAGTTTGCCAAAAAGCACCTAAAGACTCTCAGACCATGAGAAAGAAGATTCTCTTGTCTAATGAAACCAAGATTGAACTCTTTGGCCTCACATCTGGAAGAAAACTGGCACCATCTGTACAGTGAATCATGGTGGTGGCAGCATCATGCTGTGGGGATGTTTTTCAGCGGCAGGCCTGGAAGACTAGTCAAGATCGGGGGAAAGATGAGTGGCGCAAAGTGCAGAGAGATCCTTGATGAAAACCTGCTCCAGAGCACTCAGGACCTCAGACTGGGGTGAAGGTTCACCTTCCAACAGGACAATGACCCTAAGCACACAGCCAAGACAATGCAGGAGTGGCTTCGGGATAAGTCTCTGAATGTCCTTGGGTGGCCCAGCCAGAGCCCGGACTTGAACCCGATCGAACATCTCTGGAGAGACCTGAAAATAGCTGTGCAGTGACGCTCCCCATCCAACCTGACAGAGCTTGAGAGGATCTGCAGAAAAGAATGGGAGAAACCCCTCAAATACTGGTGTGCCAAGCTTGTAGCATCATACCCAATAAGACTTGAGGCTGTAATCACTGCCAAAGGTGCTTCAACAAAGTACTGAGTAAAAGGTCTGAATGCTTATGTACATGTCATATTTCCGTTTATAATTTTTAATAAATTAGCAAAAAATCTAAATCTAAAAACCTGTTTTTGCTTAGTCAATATAGGGTAGTGTGTAAATTGATGAGGAATTTTTTTTAATCAATTTTCAAATAAGGCTGTAAGGTAACAAAATGTGGAAAAGTAAAGGGGCCTGAATACTTTCCGAATGCACTGTACATTCGCACACACACACTTTTACACTCACCATTTGCTGCTGCTACTCTGTTCTTTATTTTACTCTTATTATCTGTTTGGATGCCTCGTCGCTTTACCCTGCCTTCATGTACATATCTACCTCAAATACTTCCTACCTCTGCACCTTGATCTGGTATTGGTACTCCCTGTATATAGCTCCATTCTTTACCCTGCCTTCATGTACATATCTACCTCAAATACTTCCTACCTCTGCACCTTGATCTGGTATTGGTACTCCCTGTATATAGCTCCATTCTTTACCCTGCCTTCATGTACATATCTACCTCAAATACTTCCTACCTCTGCACCTTGATCTGGTACTGGTACTCCCTGTATATAGCTCCATTCTTTACCCTGCCTTCATGTACATATCTACCTCAAATACATCCTACCTCTGCACCTTGATCTGGTATTGGTACTCCCTGTATATAGCTCCATTCTTTACCCTGGCTTCATGTAAATATCTACCTCAAATACATCCTACCTCTGCACCTTGATCTGGTACTGGTACTCCCTGTATATAGCTCCATTCTTGTGTATTTTATTTTAGTCCTTGTGTGTTACTATTTTATTTGCATTATTATTTTTAAACTCTGCATCATTGGGATGGGCTGGTAAGCAAGCATCTCACGGTAAACACCAGTTGTAATCCGCATGTGAGCATTTTGAACGAAGAGACATTTAGGAGCCAAATGAGCCAGCTAACCAAAAAGCCTCTGAATGACAATCACTACCATGTATCCTCACATGCTGACCACACCGCTGGTGTGAGCGTTGCAAAATAAATATACACATACATGTTATTCAATCATTGCACCCACACTCAGTGATGCCAATTTAGCAATTTTGTTGCTAGATTTAACAACTTTTCATAGTACTCTGGCAACTTGTTTTCAAACAGCACCTAGCAGCAAAGTTAGCTACTTTTAAAAATGTATTTGGAATTTTTAGCAACTTTTGAAAAGTGACTCAAACGCTAAAATGAGAGAAAACCGATTTTCTCTGTCACACACTCAGTCACAACACATGTGCCTGGCTGCAAAAGTGCATTGTGAGTGAAGTCAGCAGCAGGCGCTCAGCTCGTGCACAGGCAGCAGCAGGCCAGCAGCAATTTCAGCATATTACAAATCATTGTTGGCTGACTGCAGCAGCAGTAGTACGGGTTCGACCAGCAAAACCCAATGAATATAGTTGGTCACGAATGTTTGATCTTGAACAGAACTTACAACATCAATCAACATGTCTCAATCAAAATTGTACAGCCAGAAGTACAGAAAAGAGTGGGAGTCTGGACCTGAATTTAAAGGGTGGCTGAAGCCAGTAATTGGGGATGATTGTCGGGCATACGGTGCGTACTGCAGATCAGATATGCTTGCAAAAATGTATGACATCAAAAAACATTGTGCAAAGCATATAAATAAATCAAAACCGTACAACCCCACAACGCAGTCTACATTACCACAGTTGGTTAAGAAAGTGGAGAACTGCAAAAGCGCAGAAGCTACTATGGTAATGGCCATTGCGGAGCATTGTTCGCTGCTAGCATGCGACCATTTAGGTATGGCTTGCAAAGCTGCCTTTTCAGATTCTGTGGCAGCAGCAAACTTCCAAATGCACCGCATCAAGTGCACAGAAATGATTGAGGGAGTACTGGCTCCTTATTTTCTCAAAAGGGTCATGTCAGATGTGGGGGATGAGAAGTTCAGTCTCCTTCTGGATGAGTCCACTGATGTCAGTGTCTCGAAATACCTGGGTGTGGTGATTCGGTATTTCAATGCTAAAAAATAACTGTCGTGTCCACACTTCTAGGGTTGGTTGAGTTGGAGGGGGGCGATGCCAGATCAATAGCAAAGGCGGTAGTTGAGTTTCTTGAGAAGTGTAACCTTAAAAAAGAGAATCTTCAGGGTATTGGCACTGATAATGCGTCTGTGATGACTGAGGTGCACAACGGGGTGCACAAGATTTTAAAGGAGGAATGTGCATTGCCCAATTTGGTACTCATCCGTTGTGTGTGACATTCTTTACAATTGACTGTCAGTGCAGTATCCAAAGAAACCATCCCTAGGACTGTTGAGTACTTAATCAGGGAAACCTACAACTGGTTTTCAATTTCCCCAAAACTGTGCGAGGCGTACTAAGCAGTGTACGTCACCATTAATTGTGTCCAGAAACCCCTGCAGATCACCAAAGTGTGTGGCTATCGATTGAGCCTGCGGTAACTCGTATATTAAGCCAGTGGGAAGAACTGAATCTCCACTTTGAGATGACCAAGGCCAGTGAGCATTGATACATGGTGGATGTGCTCCACTCTATGTCCATGGACAAGACCAATTATGTCTACCTGACATTCTTGAAATCAATCCTGTCTGACGTACGGACACGTTGCAGTGAAGTCATTTGAGGGAGAGTAAACAGATCCTGTCAAACTTTTGGTCAATCTGGTACACCTCTTAATATCAATTTGCAGCAGAGTAGTCAACCCTATGGCAAAAATTGATGTCTTGAAGGATGCCATTGATGGACATCTCAGTCCATCACCATACCTTGGGTACCTTTTCGAGAGCATGGTGTACTAACTCAGTCTTGCGCCAGAGGAAAAAAAGAAGAGAAAGTGCATCTACTACATTGTTGCTTTAAGCAAGGAGCTGCAAGCAAGGCTCCCAGACAACCTTGAAGCCTTGTGAAACATGGCCCTGTTCAGTGTTAAGGAAACGCTAAAGTACAATAAAGGCACCACTGAAATGATTAAAGTAGCTGAGCTACTGGGGTACCGGCCCCAAACAATTGATACAATTGTTTCCCAATGGAGAAACATACATCTGTTTAGGTGGGACTCAACTGAAAATACAGTAGAGTTTTGGAGTGAAGTGAATAACTGCACGGACTCTTCCGGGTCAAATTCATTTGAAGAACTATGCAAAGTGGCACTCGCTGCCCTCTCCTTTCCCCACTCAAATGCAGAGGTTGAACGGCTGTTCATCCAAATGATTGTGGTCAAGTCAATGTTAAGAAATAGAATGTCACTGCACACTCTCAACTCCATACTCCTGGTGAGGTATGGACTGAAGTGGCTGGTGATACCTGTTACCAGCATAAACTACCAGGTGAAGTTCTGCAGCAGTTTGGCACCACAGCAGCATACAGCTTTAAGGCCACTCCATCCTCTACTGCTGGTTCCAGCTCCGTGACAATGCAGTTGGACAGTGAAGATGAAGATGATTTCCTTCCCAATCTATGATTCCTCATATTTACAGTACGTATGCAAGGGGTGGACCTGGAATTTTGCGGAGACACACAGCTGATGGTGGCAGTGTGTATTGCAGCGTGTGCAAGAACAGTGGCAATATCTGGAGGAAACCATTGAGCAGCTAGCCAGCCAAGCAGCACAACAACCTGGAGAGAGCTGGAGAGAGATTCTTAGAGCACACATCATTATTTGAGTTAAGTTGCTTGTTCAATAAGATAGCATATATACCTTGTTATTAGCTTGTACCTATAATTGCTGATCAGTCAGGTAGCATGTTAACTAACTACCAATACACTGCTTAAAACTATAATTGTTCAGAATGTGTAGGTTTACTAGTTTAAAAGAAAAATTTTTAAAATGTAATTGTTCGTAATGTGTAATTGTTCAATAATTCAATGTGTTGAATTCTGATCATATAAAATGTGTTTATATTACTTTTACAAATAAAAATATATGATAATAAACAAACAAATCTAAACTAACAAATGTCAAATCATATTTTTCACCGAGATGGCCAGTCAATTTGAGTAATGTTATTGTGTATTCTATGTAATGATGCAGTTTTACGTTACGTTATCACAACGTCATTTAGCAACTTTTAGCAACAAATCGACCTGCCTCAAGCAATTTCCCCTGAAAATGAGTTTGCAACACTGCCCACACTGCTCGCGTGCGCCAACGAGCGTCTGCATTGCCAAGCGCTAAAATAGAAATCAGTTCTATTTGTGACGCTGAACGCAGTGCAAGTCCTACCTCTCCTATCTCCTCATTCGTTTATAGAAGCTTATACCCACGTGCCATTCTGTCATTGGTTATACCCACGTGGGTGATTGAAAGATGAACTGAGGTCGGTCGGTCGGTTGTGGTATTTCACCTTATTATGAAAGTTAGATGCCAATCGCCATATAAAGTCCAAAGAAGAAAAATCTTGGAAGGAGGAGAGATGACTAGAAACGATTCGGTTGACCGTTTTATGTGTGGAATAATTGTTGGCGTAGAGGACCTTGTGCATTTCAGGTAAAATAACAACTCAACGTTTATATCTCAGGACAAATTAGCTGCAAGCTAACTAGCTAAATTGCCATAAATGTTTAATGCTTTCCGACCTGTCCCCAAATTAATATAATTGGTTCAGAGTTTGTTTTGATGATTTAACCGGCATGTCGAGATCGCGTTTGGTGTGGGGGGGACAAAATCAATTTACGCACACGCGTCACGTTTGGTCATGGTGTCAGACTCTTCAACAATGTACTCATTCCTTCTCCAAACACTTGACACATGGCCAAACTTTTTACACTAGCGATATTGTAATGGTTTGGGCACAAACACTCTTACCACATATCTCACATACCCCAGCTTTACGAGAAACTCATCAAGCATCAATAAAACCAATAGGCTTACCTCCTTCTATCCATCCACCTTTCGGGTCAAGTGACGTGCATCCACGAATCCTGGAATGTTCCGCCTGAGAAAATCTGCCTCAATTTCCGACGAGACGACAGAGATTACACTTTACACCTGCTCCGAAAATCAAGGCTCTCCACTTCATATGATGATAATTCACATGATGACTTCAGTGTTAACTTGTTAAGCCACAATGCCTTTTCCTTCTGCTCTTTTGACACACAGGAAATCAAAATGACTTCTGGTCACTCTGACTGACTCCACCTTTCCTATTGCCTAGAAGTCAAGCATCCCAGAGTCGCCTCTTCACTTTTGATGTTGAGACGGGTGTTTTGGAGGTACTATTTACTGATGCTGCTAGTTGAGGACTTACGAGGCGTCTGTTTCTCAAACTAGACACTATACCACTTGTCCTCTTGCTCAGTTGTGCACCGGGGCCTCCCACTCCTCTCTCTATTCTGGTTAGAGCCAGTTTGCTCTGTTCTGTGAAGGGAGTAGTACACAACGTTGTCCGAGATCTTCAGCTTCTTGGCGATTTCTCGCATGGAATAGCCTTCAATACTCAGAACAAGGATAAACTGACGTTTTTCAGAAGAAACTTCTTTGTTTCTGGCCATTTTGAGCCTGTTATCAAACCCACAAATGCTTATGCTCCAGATACTCAACTAGTCTAAAGAAGGCCTGTTTTATTGTTCTTTAGTCGGAACAACAGTTTTCAGTTGTGCTAACATAATTGCAAAAGGGTTTTCTAATGATCAATTATCCTTTTAAAATGATAAACTTTGATTAGCTAACACAACGTGCCATTGGAACACAAGTGTTGCGTGTGTGACTATCATTAAACGTGAAGACTGTTATTTTATCAAATCAATTCTCTACGTGTAATTATTATTACGTGATTAAAACTAATCATGTAACTTTAATTAGGAAGTCAGGGCACCACAGATGTTTTTTTATAGAGTCTCTAATTCCCGAATCGACTCTTCAGATATGTTAATTGTAACGGCTGTTGGAAGCAGAGCATCAAGGTGCAGCGTGGTATGTGTCCATATTTATTTAATGAACACAGAAATAACAAAAATAGCAAAGAGAACGACCGAAACCGTTCTGGCTGGTGCAGACACACGACAAAAAACACTAAACAGAAAATAACTACCCACAGATCATAGTGGGAAAACAGGCTACCTAAGTATGGTTCTCAATCAGAGACAACAGTCGACAGCTGCCTCTGACTAGGAACCATACCAGGCCAAACACAGAAATACAAAACCTAGAACAAAACATAGAATGCCCACCCCAACTCACGCCCTGACCAAACTAAATCTGAGATATAAAAAAGGAACTAAGGTCAGGACGTGACATTCATATCTTATCAATTAGTCTTCCATTAAATTATTATTAATTGCTACCTCATTAGTCTCATACCAAAAGACATAACATTCTTGGTTATCTGCACAAACCCTAGTTTCCATAATGAATCAGCAATATAGAAATTGGTTAATTATTTATTTACTAACTAACAAAATAATCACAGAAATACATGAACAAACAGTTGATATTGGTTACTAACAATGATAGAAAAGTCCCTAGTGGGCTAAGTCGATATGATGGCTTGGTAGACAAAAGGAAAGGGCTGGGGACTGAGAAAGAGTGGGAAAGACAAAATGGATTCACTCCACACAGTCTGTAATTATATTCATTGGAATGACAATCCTTTGCACATGAACGGCTGCTCAGTCGAGAATAATTGCAATTGATATATTTACGCCCGTATGTCATTGTTGTCTTCTCTGTTGGAATCCTCGATCGTCCTGTAGGATTCATCAGTCTCATGTTTTCTAGTCTTAGAAATTGAACCATTTGCAACCTTAGCTTATACTGTGGTCTGGTGTGAATTTCATCAGGAGTGGGTTATATACATTTCAGTAGAAAAGGGTGGTTCCATAACACAGACTCTCGTGGACGTGGCCACTGACTAGTTCATCTTTATATGAAAATCCTCTCCTTTAGAAGGTTAACATCACATTACATTTTTTCACAAATATTTTCATGTTTAATCACATACGTTTCACAATATTTAGATATAAACCTGACAGCTGGGAAATGTACACTTTAAGAGATACAGTTATGTGTGTTTCCTGTCCTTCATGAGATCGCCAAATGAAAGACACTCGTCATAACTGTCCCTTAGGTGTCCACGGACCATTCCCACATTTTCAAAAGTGGAAATATTGTTTAATTCTCCCATTTTGGGGATTTAGGAGTTTGGTCAAGAGAGGGTCTTTGTTCTCTTGGACTCTCTCAATATTGCATGGCAGGTATTTATGACCTGTCGTAAAGTCATAAAACTGTGAAGAGAGAGAGATGAGGGCTATGATCCACCCCCCAGGGCACGTCATGACACAGGAGTGATGGTTGCTGATAATGGGCCTCTATGTAGATATTCCTGTTACAATAGTCATTTACAACATAAACAATGTCTACACTGTATTTCTGATCAATTTGATGTTATTTTAAGGGACAAAACATTTGCTTTTCTTTCAAAACATGGATATTTCTATGTGGCCCCAAACTTTTGAACGGTAGTGTGTGTATGTGACGTTAAAACACGTTGTATGTACAGTAACTTTTATTGGACTGATCAACTCAACGTCTTACCTTCACAATCTTAGCTAGCAGTCATCATGAATCAAGTCAACTGGCAAATCTTTTTTTAATCCTTGTCATATCAAGAGAAATAGTGAAGAGAAAATACAGATAAAACGTATCAGTGCTCATCGGCCATTGGACATAAACATTACAAAACTTTTTGGAGATTGCAAATTCAACAATGAGTGGTTTGTAAGGAATCGGTGACAGTGGCTAAATGCAAGCATTGCTACTGGGAAGTTGGGAATAATACGTTTTGAACGGTCAATCAACTCAGAAATGTAAACCCAACATCTTCCTCTTTGATGACAACATTTGCCCACGAAGGACAGCCGCACCAGCTTCCTGTTCAAGCACATCACAACAACATGAGTCCAAACATGTCTTATGCTGCTTCATAAATTATGTAGGATGCCAGAGAGATGTATGTGTACAGTAGCTAAGAAAGTAATACTAAGTGTATGTTGTGTAGTAAGCTTTTAGTAGCCCATGTGCCTCACCCTAATCATTTGGTCTATTTTCACCAACGCGGTATTGTAAACACATCGTTTGTGGCAGGTGTGTGCTTGTTTGCAAACTTTTTTTTGTACAGCTTTGACAGTGCTACTGATAGTAGTACACTGTAAGAACAGCCCATGTTCTGAATTCTGTCGCTGTACATTTCAGCAACTGGACAGTAGTGGAGAAGGTGGAAAGTTTTAAGTTCCTCGGCATACACATCACAGACAAACTGAAAGGGTCTACCTACACAGACAGTGTGGTGAAGAAGGCGCAACAGCGCCTCTTCAACCTCAGGAGGCTGAAGAAATTAAAACCCTCACAAACGTTTACAGATGCACAATTGAGAACATCCTGTCGAGCTGTATCACCGCCTGGTACGGCAACTGCACCGCTCCCTCAACCGCAAGGCTCTCCAGAGGGTGGTGTTGTCTGCAAAACTTTATGTAGGCCCTAACAGTTTGTGGGCTCCGTTTGTCACCGTTATAGTGCAATTAATGTATTGTTTAGTGGCTTTGCTGGCAGGCATCCCACATTTTTTTTGTTGCCCCACCAAGATTTACATGCTACAATCGCCACTGGGAGCTTCGATAACTCTGACAGTAGGCCTATGTGAACACGGCAATGATTTCAAGCTCCAACATTTGGGTTTAAATCATACTTTGCACAACTTAATAACATGCAACTGAATAACATGCAACTGAATTAGTAAAAAATGTAATCAATAAAAGTGCTTTCAGAATATCAAGGTATATTATTCTATCAAAACTGTTTTTTGTGTGTTTCTATTACAGATGACTGAAGACATAATGGAAACACCAACCTATTGTCTTAATAGGGAGTTGGGCCACCATTAGCCCCTTGATCATGACTCTCAGTTCCATTACATTACACATAAGAGTCATTGGAGAGTTTTGTTCAGAGCCACAACGCTGGGTCTGAACATTAACACGCATCGCTTGCGGTACAGTTTTGGAAGCATAAGGACCTTATCGTTCAAATCGGCAAGAAATAATTGTGAAAAAAGTAAAGGTTAAATTGATACACACCTTTATTGGGCTAGGGTTCCCACAGGGTCATATTTCCACGTTACAGAGCTTGTTTACGTAAAAGAGATAGAAGACAGAGTGGACTACCTGTGCTAATTAGCTATCTGCGTCTCTAAACACCTGTGTGTAATCGGAAAACTGTCGCCACAAACGTGTTAAAACAGTGTACATACAGTAAGTGTGTATTTTGCATTTGTGAAATTATTTTGATGTGACATGAAAGTATAGGGATTCATGTTTCTAGAACTGTACCGCAATTGAGTATCGATTCACATTTAGATGGAGTAATTGGCTGTTTTGGCTTCCAGTGCCAATTCACCCTTTAAACAGAACATGTAAGGTCCTTGGACTAGGGCGTAACATTAGGCTCCTTTAGTCCAATATTGGGCTAGGCCACCAGAATAGCTATAAGGCACCTTGGCATAGATTAATTATTTCACAAGAAATTCCCATAATTTGGTCTTTCGTTGATGGTGGTGGAAAAAGCTGTCTCAAGCGTCGCTTGATAGCCTCCTTTTGGCGAGGAAGCACAAGTGTATCTTACCGTGGAAGAGTTTTGCATGCGTTCAGAAACAATATACAACTTATTGTTTTATCTATAAAATGTCTTGCTTCATTTGTTCGTATAAATGTACACATTTATTTTGAGAATTGTATTTCTCTCCAAGCCGCCTCTCCTTGATTACCTTTCAACCTTTTTCAAAAGTAGGCGAGAGAGGATGGAGTGAGGATGCAGGAGGTGAGCAAATCTAATTGAGAAAAGGCCATTGTTCTTTTAAGACCCTGTTGCCCCTTTAAGAGCTTTCTTGCGCAGTTACGCCTAAAAAGTACAACTCCGATTGTAATTCAAAACGGTGCCATGTATTGTTGTGTTAATTCGAATCTGGTATCAGGATAAATATGACACTGAGTCACCGATTGTATGCTATGTATTTTTTATTAGCTAAGCAATAAGTGGTAAATGCAATTTTTGTATATTTGGGCTCTCTGTCCCACCTCGCAGGGCAAACAGAGAACTAACTGACTTGTTCTTGACAAGGATATTATAAATATACCCTGACAGAAATAGTTCCTGCTTCCGTGCCGGCCTGTCAGAGTAGAGACTGAGCGTGGTTTAGACTCACCCAGCCTATCGTTGATTGTTGGCGCAGAGCTGGTCCCAACCCCCTAAGTGCTTCAGCTGATAGATGTAACTGTTGCTGTGTAGAATATATATGCGCTCATGCTCGATACTGTTATTTCGCACCTGGCTCCTGTTATCTAACAAAAGACTGTTTGTTCTCGCAACACTACCTGAATGTGCCCCCCCCTAACTCATTGCACAGTTCCTGTCTTCATGTTATTCTGTATTTTTCCATCATGAGAAAGGCCCATGGCCCTGAAACTGTTACCAATGTTTCAAGTCAGCTATGTTGCATAACACATACATACATCCACACAAGCCAACAGCAGATAATATTCAATCACATATATGGTAACGGGCTATAGTGCATAACACAGAATCCTCATAGTATGTAATTTTAACTATTGTTAGAATTATAATTGAATTGTTTCATATTATGTTGTAAAGCAAACATGTTAAAGAAATAATCTAAAAATAATGATTATCTTTGTAAGTAAGAATCTTCAATGGGTTTATAGTAAAATAACACTAAAATAAAATAACACTGCATTCATGACAAGTTGGAAACTCGGAACTTCGGAGTTAAAATGAACATACCTTATTTGCATAGAGTTTCATATTGGTTTATTCAGATACTGTCCAATTGGGGAACTCAGGTATCGTCTTTCTACAATGAGTTTCCAAGTCGGAAATTGTTGACTTTCCTAGTTCTGACATCTCATGAATGCTGCATTAAATCCACTCTCTTAGGCCTATTCTTCAGCAGCTTTATATTAACCTCAGACTCTCAACTTTAAATGGATAGTTCACCCAAATTACAAATTAACATATTGATTTCCTTACCCTGTAAGAAGTCTAAATATGACAGCTATCCATGCTTTGGTTTAGTTTCACTGGCACTGTTTTGAAATGCCATTGTTTTAGTATTTGTGGCACAAATCCCATGCAAGTCATATTAGCCTATATTAGCCTTTTTTTTGTGCATAATATCCAAATCCTCCTAAAGTATCTTAAATTGATTATGGAGCTCAGAAACATCACTCAGATGACATGAACTTAATGAGCTAAAAATGCTAATATAGGTATCTTGACTTGCATGGGATTTATGCCACAAATGCTGAAAACGTTAGCACTTGAAAACCGTTCCAGGGAAAATAAACCAAATAATGGATTACTGTCATACCTTGTATGCATACAGAGTACATTGACTGCTTACAGGGTAAGGTAACCAATATGTCATTTTGTGTAAGTTGGGTGAACTATCCCTTTCAGGAAAAATGGAATTTGTCTCAAAAGTAGCCTAATTACTAGTTATTGTTATTTGTTATTGACTGAATATTTTTTCCTAATGTCACTTTATATTTCTGTTTAATCTTTTTTAACTTTATATTTTTTCTGCATTGTTGGAAAAGGACCTGTAAGGAAGTATTTTACTGTTAGTCTACACATGTTGTTTATAAGGCATGTGACAAATAACATTTGATTTGATTTATAGTAACCTGACTCATAGGTTCTGAGAAGCTTTATACATACGGCACATGTTCTACTATATGTTTTTATTTGGACATTTTGTAACGTTGCACCCTCCAGAACAAGCCCTATGTATGTGCCACATGTGCACAAAGTGCCTCTGGTGGCCAAAGCTCCAGATGGAGGGATGAAAAACCAGGGTGGGAGGAAAAGGCGCCTGTGCTTGAATCCGAAAGTGCGGCAAGTGATGTGTGTGATAATGAATGGAAAATAGTGACATCACAGAATGGAACAAAACAAGCAAAAGTTGTAGTAGGAAGAAGACAAGGACCGGTCCATTAATGCATTTCTTATTGGGCTCCATTTGTAATATGGAGGACTGTGAAGAAAGCAGTAGGAAAGGTAGATCCAATCAAGGTGACTAGAAGTGGCCTTGTTTTGGTTAATTGTGTTGACGAAGAACAAAAGAAGCGTTCACTGGATCTGGCAAAATTGTCCATGTCAGAAGAAACATGTATTGGATATAGATGAGTACCTTAGTCAGACGTCAAGGTTATCCAGCTGGCTACTTTACTGCTTGGATGCGGCAGGGAGACCGCTTCTCCTCAGATATGGCGGTGAAAGGTTTGCTGAGAACCCATTGGCTATCAAACACACAATGGAGTGAGGCATGGGTCTTGATGGCCTGGGTGGTTCTCTGAAAGAATAGTTTGGTTAGCTGCTACCAGCTACTCCTCCTTGCTCGTTGTACCACTTCCATTATCATGCCCATTCGTGTGGCCATTAGCATTAGCCCCATTAGAGCTTATCTTCCCCTCGGCCGTCAGTCTTCTAATGCAGTCGAGGGGGACCTTCCCTTCGAGAACCGAGGGTTTTTTGTAAGACCCACCAATGCGGTCCCACAAGGTGAAGTACTGGCCGTAGTTGACGTTGAAGCAGAGGTGGTGGTCCGTGTGGTGGGCCGCCCCGTTGACCACCTCCTGCAGTGGACCGGGCATGCGGTAGGCGCCGTCGTGGATGGACACGGTCCAGATGTTGACAAAGATGTAGAGGGCCAGGTAGAGCACCTTGTGCAGGGGGAAGAGGAAGGGGTAGACATGGTAGGGCAGGCTCGAAAGGAAGCCATCCAGCGGGTGGAAGGCGTGGCTGGCGAACGGCGTGGGGATCTTCAGCACATGATGCTTCTTGTGGAAGTGCTGAGGGGAGGGAACATGTCACAGAGATGGTCCATTCAAGTGAAATAATTTAAAAAAGGAACTATATTTAAAAAAACATTTGCTGAGGAATAGATAACATACAAAACATAAAACCTACGGATGTTTTTGATCACAATCAAGTGTGCCAGCTATTGAGGAGCAGCAGACGATAACACACACTGTACCGAAGATATAGCGCTGGCTTTGTTCTACCACTGTACATTACATACACAAGAATTTAGCAACAACATGTACGCCAAGACGTGGAGGGGAAAACGGTTAGATTGTTAATCAACTTTAAGACAATGTCAATTGCCTTAATCTCAGTAAGATAATTAGTTGACTTATTATACAGTATTTGTCTGTCATTGTCTGTCATTGTGGACTGATTTGTAATACTGTGCATCTTCAACATCACATCTACAGCAACAATCCATGTCCAATTGACAGTGAAAGGGCCTACCCATTACCACACATTCCCATTGGTAACAAGACTTAATGCCCACCTTGTAAATACATCTGTGGTGAAGAAACCGATGAATCCAATAGATGCACCCATCCGTGAATAACACAAAGGAAATAATGCTGAAAAGCACAAAGGGCCAGTCTGATAAAACAAACCACCATTAGTATCAAAATGACAATCCCGTTTGACAAACATTACAGAACGTCTGAGCGTCAGTGAACGCAGCATTGTCTTACCCATGGGAGATTCTTCAACGATGTCATAGAGCTTACTGTATCCTTTGACCTCAATGAAAAATAACGCCACGGTGGGGATACTAATAATGGGTAGTGAGGTCATGGCATGTCTGATCTCCAGCCACACCTGGTTCTGAGGACCAACAATGATGTATGATCAATTTTCATCAAGAGAACATTTGGGAAGAAAGAATAGTAAACAAAAAGCAAATGGCAACTCTCAAGTAGTAACCTTACAGTATGTTAATAAACCTAAGTTGTTTGTCGCAGACCAACTTCATTCAACTATTGTAGCCTGGTCCCAGATCAGTTTGTGCTGTCCTACAGGTATTGTAACATTAAACAAGATCTGTGACCAGGCTACAAGTATTGAGTATAATAAAAAAGGACATACCTTTAGAAACTGTGGATGTTTCATGAGGTTGTGGTCAAAGATGAATTGGTAGCTCAGCCAGCCAAGGCCCAGGTAGAGGACCGCGATCCCCAGGTTGGTGACTACCAACAGGCTGATGATCTGGCGCAGTGCTGTGTCCTCGGGCCATGACAACGGGTACACGTAGGGGGTGAGGACATAGTGGTCGGCAACGTTCAGCACGAGATCCATGTCTGAATCAGTCAAGATGATAAGCAATGGCTTTGAGCAAAGCCTTCTAGGCTCCGGTTAGAAGACTCCTCTTAGACTCCTCCTCTCAAGGAGTTAATCCAACCCACCCACACATCATGTGAAAAACAATTCTTCTACATCTGCAAATTCCTCACTTATCAAAGCCAGAGAGAAGGCTCATCCAGAGAGAATGCTCTGGTTTTGATAAGTGAGGAATTTGCATGTGTAGCAGACAAAAATGTCACAAATGAATTGTGGGTAGAATAGACTCCTTGAGAATGACATGTAAACTGGATATGGCTTATACGTAGTGTGGGTAGTCAACTGGTCACTGTTAGATCTATAGACTATCAATTCTAGATTTTTCATACAGATACAGTATTGTGTTGTAATAGTACTACCGTAAATAACAGTATGATAAATGGTAGGGCCTAGTAATGTAGCTCTTTTAAAAAAAAAAAGCAGTGACATTTGGGAATGCTACTGATCATGCTTTTTAAAGCAATGACATCTGGAAATGCTACTGATAATGCTTTTTAAAGCAGTGACATCTGGGAATGCTACTGATAATGCTTTTTAAAGCAGTGACATCTGATAATGTCTTGAGGTAAACTGCTCGGTAGTCTTTTACTAGGCAATCTTTTACTAGGCACCACCAAACATTTTCCAGGAATGGGAATGCTTAACTGGGTACAGGTGTAGTCATTGTAGATTCTTGGTATTCCAGAAAGATGATAGCAAATGGCTTTGAGCATTTAGTCTGTCTCCCATATGTTCGGTCATTTTGGAAGATGTATGTTATCCCTTTTTTAATTTAATGGAACACCAAGGCTCTAATTTGGTAGTTCCATTAATTCCTCTAATTTGGTAGTTCCATTAATTCCTCTAATTTGGTAGTTCCATTAATTCCTCTAATTTGGTAGTTCCATTAATTCCTCTAATTTGGTAGTTCTATTAATTCCTCTAATTTGGTAGTTCAATTAATTCCTCCAATTTGGTAGTTCCATTAATTCCTCTAATTTGGTAGTTCCATTAATTCCTCTAATTTGGTAGTTCAATTAATTCCTCTAATTTGGTAGTTCCATTAATTCCTCTAATTTGGTAGTTCCATTAATTCCTCTAATTTGGTAGTTCCATTAATTCCTCTAATTTGGTAGTTCCATTAATTCCTCTAATTTGGTAGTTCCATTAATTCCTCTAATTTGGTAGTTCCATTAATTCCTCTAATTTGGTAGTTCCATTAATTCCTCTAATTTGGTAGTTCCATTAATTCCTCTAATTTGGTAGTTCCATTAATTCCTCCAATTTGGTAGTTCCATTAATTCCTCCAATTTTAGTTCCATTAATTCCTCCAATTTGGTAGTTCCATTAATTCCTCCTCTAATTTGGTAGTTCCATTAATTCCTCTAATTTGGTAGTTCCATTAATTCCTCTAATTTGGTAGTTCCATTAATTCCTCTAATTTGGTAGTTCCATTAATTCCTCTAATTTGGTAGTTCCATTAATTCCTCTAATTTGGTAGTTCCATTAATTCCTCTAATTTGGTAGTTCCATTAATTCCTCTAATTTGGTAGTTCCATTAATTCCTCTAATTTGGTAGTTCCATTAATTCCTCTAATTTGGTAGTTCCATTAATTCCTCTAATTTGGTAGTTCCATTAATTCCTCTAATTTGGTAGTTCCATTAATTCCTCTAATTTGGTAGTTCCATTAATTCCTCTAATTTGGTAGTTCCATTAATTCCTCTAATTTGGTAGTTCCATTAATTCCTCTAATTTGGTAGTTCCATTAATTCCTCTAATTTGGTAGTTCCATTAATTCCTCTAATTTGGTAGTTCCATTAATTCCTCTAATTTGGTAGTTCCATTATTAATTAATTTGGTAGTTCCATTAATTCCTCTAATTTGGTAGTTCCATTAATTCCTCTAATTTGGTAGTTCCATTAATTCCTCTAATTTGGTAGTTCCATTAATTCCTCTAATTTGGTAGTTCCATTAATTCCTAATTTGGTAGTTCCATTAATTTCTAATTTGGTAGTTCCATTAATTCCTCTAATTTGGTAGTTCCATTAATTCCTCTAATTTGGTAGTTCCATTAATTCCTCTAATTTGGTAGTTCCATTAATTCCTCTAATTTGGTAGTTCCATTAATTCCTCTAATTTGGTAGTTCCATTAATTCCTCTAATTTGGTAGTTCCATTAATTCCTCTAATTTGGTAGTTCCATTAATTCCTCTAATTTGGTAGTTCCATTAATTCCTCTAATTTGGTAGTTCCATTAATTCCTCTAATTTGGTAGTTCCATTAATTCCCTAATTTGGTAGTTCCATTAATTCCTCTAATTTGGTAGTTCCATTAATTCCTCTAATTTGGTAGTTCCATTAATTCCTCTAATTTGGTAGTTCCATTAATTCCTCTAATTTGGTAGTTCCATTAATTCCATTAATTCCTCTAATTTGGTAGTTCCATTAATTCCTCTAATTTGGTAGTTCCATTAATTCCTCTAATTTGGTAGTTCCATTAATTCCTCTAATTTGGTAGTTCCATTAATTCCTCTAATTTGGTAGTTCGGTAGCAGTTTCTGTTTTTATGTCAGTCAATCAATGTCAGCAAAAAAAAATAGATTTGTGAGTTAGCTTGCTTCTAGACTGTCTAAACCTGTAGTAATCATGGTTGAATTACCAACCGGAGCACCCCCATTGATAATCAGATATTATATTAAAAACTGCAAACATTTGTCTCCACCCTACAGTAAAATGTGTAGAATTCAAATCAAATCATATTGGTCACATACACATGGTTAGCCGGTGTTAATGCGAGTGCAGCAAAATTCTTGTGCTTCTAGTTCCGACAGTGCAGAAATATCTAACAAGTAATCTAACAATTCCCCAACAAGTACCTAATACACAGAAATTTAAAGGGGTGAATAAGAATACGTACATATAAATATATGGATGAGCAATAGCCAAGCGGCATAGGCAAGGTGCGATAGATGGTATAAAATACAGTATATACATATGAGTAATGTAAGATATGTAAACATTATTAAAGTGACATTATAAAAAGTGGCATTGTTTAAAGTGATTAGTGATCCATTTATTAAAGTGGCCAGTAATTGGGTCTCAGTGTAGGCAGCAGCCACTCTGAGTTAGTGATTGCTGTTTAGCAGTCTGATGGCCTTGAGATAGAAGCTGTTTTTCAGTCTCTCTGTCCTAGGATTGATGCACCTGTACTGACCTCGCCTTCTGGATGGTAACGGTGTGAACAGGCAGTGGCTCGGGTGGCTGTTGTCCTTGATCTTTTTGGCCTTCCTGTGACATCGGGTGCTGTAGGTGTCCAGGAGGGCAGGTAGTTTGCCCCTGGTGATGCGTTGTGCAGACCGCACCACCCACAGGAGAGCCTTGCGGTTGAGGGCGGTGCAGTTACCATACCAGGCTGTGGTACAGCCCGACAGGATGCTCTCGTTTGTGCATCTGTAAAAGTTTGTCAGGGTTCTGGGTGACGAGCTAAATTTCTTCAGCCTCCTGAGGTTGAAAAGGCGCTATTGTGCCTTCTTCACCACACTGTCTGTGTGGGTGGACCATTTCCGTTTGTCTGTGATGTGTACGCCGAGGAACTTAAAAACACTCCTGAGTGCCTCACCTCCTCCCTGTAGGCTGTCTCATCGTTGTTGGTAATCAAGCCCACTACTTTTGTGTCATTTGCAAACTTGATGATTGAGTTGGAGGCGTTCGTGGCCACGCAGTCGTGGGTGAACAGGGAGTACAGGAGGGGGCTGCGGATGCACCCTTTTGGGGTGCATTCAGTGTTGATGGTCAGCAAAGTGGAGATGTTGTTTCCTACCTTCACCACCTGGGGGGCGGCCCGTCAGAAAGTCCAGGACCCAATTGCACAGGCGGGGTTGAGACCCAGGCCTCCAGCTTGATGATGATCTTTGAGGGTACTATGGTGTTAAATGCTGAGCTGTAGTCAATTAACAGGATTCTTACGTAGGTATTTCTCTTGTTCAGATGGGATAGGGCAGTGTGCAGTGTGATGGCGATTGCATCGTCTGTGGACCTGTTGGGGCGGTATGCAAACTGAAGTGGGTCTAGGGTGACGGGTAAGGTGGAGGTGATATGATCCTTGACTAGTCTCTCAAGGCACTTCATGATGACAGAAGTGAGTCATTTAGTTCAGTTATCTTTGCCTTCTTGGTAAAGGAACAATGGTGGCCATCTTGAAGCATGTGTGGACAGCAGACTGGGATAGGGAATGGTTGAATATGTCCGTAAACATACCAGCCAGCTGGTCTGCGCATGCTCTGAGGATTTGTCTCTCTACCGCATGGCAAAATGAGAAGAATTGCATGAAATGGGTCATAAAATTGCAAATTATTTTTTCCGTTGTCGAATTGCAGTAAACTTGATTTAAAAATGCAACATTTTCTCTGTGCCCCATGGCAAAATGTGTAGAATCAAGAGGGGTGCAGAGGGCACATTCGCTATGTAACACATTTTTTGTGACAAAATCATAAGTAGAATTGAAAATGCAAGGGAAATTCATTTAACTTGTATTTTTTTTATTCGGTACATGGGAATTTTACTGCAAACGTATGTGCACAACATCATCATGCCCAGCTTTTAATTCGCAACAAATCAATTAGATGGAAACACATCTCTGGTGGGAAGTCACATTTATACATATTTTAGAATATTATAAAATCTGTCCCAAACTGGATGGAAACCTAGCTAGTGTGTGGAAATATCCTTTTAGAAAACAGGAAAATCTCACTTTTGACTGTGTTGCCCCATAAACAGTGAATAGCAAACTAGAGCAATCTCTAAGCAAAGGACTTTATAAATATGAGACTGCTCCTGAGCATGTTTACAACAAAGCCAGTTAAAATAGTACCACTCACTTCTGTCCATGCACTCCCTCAAACATGTCCACTTGGAGAGACTGAGGAGGCTCTGATCTGAGCAGGCAGAAGGGCTGGCAGGTGTGCAGCCCCCTAGAAACCTGAGCCTAGCAACCTATCAGTGACCTGGTCACAGAGGTCACTGGGATTTTGAGGGGCAGGTTAATGAACCCCTAGTCTCTCTGGCACCATCTGGGGATGGGTGGAGTGAGGTGTGAGATTAATAGAGACACAGCACCACTGGCAGTGGGAGTTCTCTACAGCACCAGTGGTGTAAAAATACTTTAAAGTACTACTCAAGTAGTTTTTTGGGGTATCTGTACTTTACCATTTACTTCCACACCCAAAAGTACTCATTACATTTTGAATGCCTAGCAGGACAGGAAAATGGTCCAATACACACACTTAGAAAGAGAACATCCCTAGTCATCCCTAGCTTCTGATCTGGCGGATTCACTAAACACAAATGCTTCGTTTGTAAATCATGTCTGAGTGTTGTTGGAGTGTACCCCTGGATATCCATAAATAAACAAGAAAATGGTGGGGTCCTGTTTGCTTAATATAAGTAATGTGAAATAATTGTTACTTATGATACCTAAGTACATTTTAGCAATTACATTTACTTTTCATACTTAAGTATATTTAAAACCAAAAGACTTTTTACTCAAGTGGTATTTTACAGGATGACTCACTTTTGCTTGTCATTTTCTATTAAGGTATCTTTACTTTTCCCACTACTGTGCAGCATATAACACAAAGAAAGAATTCCACCCGCCAGAATGTCAACAAAGTCTGCTGGGAGCCAACGATGTTCCACCACCCTGTCACTTCAAGTTGAATTTTGGCTACCACATAGCGCCCGAAAACATTGTACAACAGAATGGAACTTGAAAAGGAAAGACAAATGAATCCACCGGATGGTGATGTAGGCACATGATATTCTTCATTTCCTGGCAAAAATAAAATCAGATCACAACTTTGAGGAAGTTTGGTTGAGGTCATTCAAATTAAAATAATTGAAAAATCATCATAAAAATGTCAAATTACATTTAATTCTGAATAGCCTATTTGCTCGAAACTGATGTTGACCCTAAAAGACCAAGCCAGTATTAAATAGTGTAACTACACCTTTCTGTTGAATCAGTCCTATTGAACACTAAGGAATAGCAATTAAATTCTCACACACACACACACACACACACACACACACACACACACACACACACACACACACACACACACACACACACACACACACACACACACACACACACACACACACACACACACACACACACACACACACACACACACACACACACACACCTGTATGCCTCCACTGCAGGTGAGCGTACCATTTCCTGCGGGGGGTAGGTGAATCCCAGTAGGTGAATTTCAAGTTGGCCAAAGATGTGGAAGGAAGTGGCCCCTTTCGTGGCAAACACACACACCGCACACACATATGCACAGTCAAATTCATGACCAAAATTTATTGAGTGCAAAATAATATCATTCAATGATACAGAGAGTCTTTAGCATAGGAACATAAGTACATTTCTTGTTGAGATTGGAAGACTGTTTTTCCATTTCTGTTATATTGCAATCTGTGAACAAAATCCCAGCACAGATATAAATACAAACATGTGTATCATTTAAAATCTTGTTAGAGTAGCAATTGTATTATAGTATAACATACATTTAAAACAGGATAACACCTAAGTCCCAAAAAAGTTGAAATATATTTAAATATTTTTAACTAACATTACAAGCTACATAGTGTTTAACAATAATGCTATTGCCTCCTCAACCTTTCCTCAATCACATTTACCATTTCACTTTTCTGTTATCGTTCTACAGCACCAGCAATGCCCAACTCTACATTTCAAATGGTAAACATTGAAGTACTGATACATTAATAGAATGCAATTTGTTTAAACATGATTTGTGTTCAGTTAACGAAAAACATTAGAGCCTTATTTTATTAATGATTCAGTTCTACTTCACATCTCATTCTTTTCGCTCTCCGTCTTTTAAATCTGTGTCCTTCAAAATTCAAAAGGCACTTGCACATCTTAGCCATCTTTGTTGCAGGGTGCATGGTAACAATTGAAAAAGAAACCTGCACATTACACTTGCTAGTATCACTGCTCTTTATTAACCTTTATGTATCGACCTCAAGGCCTTTGTCAAAGCTTAAAAAAAGAGCAGTGATACCTAGCAAGAGCAGTGTGCAGGTTTCTTATGTTTTCTCAAATCTGCATCCTTGCAAATCTCTTATGTCCTCATACCCATTGCTCAAAATCTTACCAGCCAAGAGCCAAAACACACACAAGTTTGTGCATTTGTGTGTGTGTGTGTGTGTGTGTGTGCATAATCTCAGACCAGCTTGAGAATTGACACACCAAATTTCATAAGGCAATTTAGGCCTACTTTTAATATTTGTCAGTAGTACAATATTTCATGACCTTGTCTGGGATTTGACGCCGGTACTGTAGACCAAGCCAGTCAATCATATATCACACAATCACTATGACAGCAATGACCTCTATAAACTAAGGATTAGCTATGAGGGATGTACAGTATCATATCTCCTGGATAATCATAAAATTAAAGACGTTCATTATTTCGTCACTGGCAGACATGCCCGCTTCTAACATTTAACAAAGAAAAGAACATGCAATGATAAAACAATATTCCATAAAAATACATATCCTGCAATTTTACCAGCAACTGCAACAAGTAATTCATAATAGATGTAGGCTATCACCCAGATAAAGTAAATGCTGTATATTTGCTATAAAGGCTATATTCTGTCTGAAGAAAAAGTGAATGGACAGAATGAGTACATCACGAGATGGAACCATTGCAGACAAAAGTGAACCCTATCCACAGATCTGAGATCAGCTTTCCCTCGACTTATCCTTTGCTTCACCACTAGGAGTTACAAACCAAAAACTGACCCCGAATATGAACTTTCAGACACTTTTGCAGTATGACCGTATAGACGGTCTGTCTGTGTCTGTAACAAGACTATTTCAAAGCTTTTATCCATCCTTAATGTGAGTGGCGTTTGCCCTCACTTTATCCATCCATATCCATCCTTTATGTGAGTGGCGTTTGCCCTCACTTTATCCATCCATATCCATCCTTTATGTGAGTGGCGTTTGCCCTCACTTTATCCATCCATATCCATCCTTTATGTGAGTGGCGTTTGCCCTCACTTTATCCATCCATATCCATCCTTTATGTGAGTGGCGTTTGCCCTCACTTTATCCATCCATATCCATCCTTTATGTGAGTGGCGTTTGCCCTCACTTTATCCATCCATATCCATCCTTTATGTGAGTGGCGTTTGCCCTCACTTTATCCATCCATATCCATCCTTTATGTGAGTGGCGTTTGCCCTCACTTTATCCATCCATATCCATCCTTTATGTGAGTGGCGTTTGCCCTCACTTTATCCATCCATATCCATCCTTTATGTGAGTGGCGTTTGCCCTCACTTTATCCATCCATATCCATCCTTTATGTGAATGGCGTTTGCCCTCATGTGTGCTCCTTGAGTTCCATGTCCCAAAGGTTCACAAATAGAGCTGCAAAATAACCCCATCTGTCGCATTTCCTTCCCTCTTCCTCTCCTTTCCTCCTTTACTTAGACAAAGCTTTCCGCTTTGAGGACGCCCTGCTAGACAGAAGATTCACCAAAAAGGGAAGTTTGTTTTGGCTAAACTCAGCATGGCTCAGCTTAACCCAGTTAGGCCCAGTTCAATCCAGTTAAACACAGCTCAGATCAGTTTTGTTGGGTTACAGAAAGAATGTCCAGATGGAGGGTTTCCAGCCCTGCAGCCTCAGATAGATATGGAGTTGCCATTTTGCTGGTTGGGGGGTAGACTGAGGCTGAGACTGGGACTGAGACCCAGGTTGAAGTTGGGTTGGGGGTCCGAAGGGGTTAAGGCTACATCATTGTGATTGGGCTCAGAGTCCGTGGTAAGGGTGACGTTATTGAGGATGGACTGGGGGTCAAAAGAGGTCACGTCCAGTTCATTGAGGTTAGCCACGCGACGGAAGACGAAGTGAAAGGGTGCGGCCTGGGGTCGACTGTGGAGCTCAGCTTTGATCTTTTGGGGGTATGTGTCAGGGGCTAGCTGCTGGCTCGAGCCCTCTGTGAGCAGGAACAGAGCGTAATCCTCAGGGTCGGGAACTTTGAATTTGTAGGCACAGATCTGGCAGACTTCCTCTGTGGTGGCGTAGGGCTGCACCTGCAGGGTTTTGGCCGTGCAGCCGCTGTCCAGCTCCTGGAGCGCCACTCGCAGGTAGTTCTGAGGTAAATTAAAAAGATAGGGTTGTTTAGATGTATTTAGTCAAAGGGACTAAGAGTTAAGAATTCAGTGTGTGTGTGTTACCTGAAAGTCGTCTACAGAGGGAGCAGTGCGCTGGGTGGTGCGGCGACGGTGCCACTGGTGGAGTGTGTTGCGTGTTTCAGAACTGAGTACACGAGCTGCTTGCTCCTCTTGGAAGTTCCTAATGAGGGACATGGCTCCGTACGCACTGGTCAGGTAGTATCCACCTGGAACAACACAGGAGAGAGGTCAAACATCGCTGCAGCCTGACACTGCTGCAACAGCGGTCAATGATTGACACTCAAGATTTAGTTGAGTTTACGTGACCATTACCATCTACAATAACATGGAAGAAGAATGGGAAGATTAGGAAGGACATACAGTACACATAAAGCAGGTGTGTGTGCGTGCGTGTTGTACCTTCTCCATTGAGCAGAGAGGGGTCCAGCAGTTCCATCATGTAGAGGATCTCGTTATCTAGTTGAGGCATGTCACACTGGGCCAACACATAGGTCAGCATGGGCAGGAAGTCATCTGCCCCGTACAGACGACCTGAGACACACACACAACACTACAATTAGAAAGAGAGAGTGTCGATGTGTTTGTGTGTGTGTGCATACATATGTAATTGGTCTTGTTTATGCATGCGTCTGTACACTATGTACCTGAGTTGTCCTCCATGATGGTATAGATGAGTTTACACACGCGCAGCAGCATGGTCACCTTCTTCTCAGGGGAGTAGAGTTTACACATGGTGTGAAACTTGTGCCGGATCTTCTCTATGGCGACTGGATCTGGAGGGAGTGCGTCAGTCACGCCCATTTCCTGGGGCTGCCGGACCTTGGCCAATGAGAGGTTCTCCTTAAGCTCCTGCCATGCCCCGCTGCGGACCTGGAACTCCTGGAGGGCCACCCCCACCACACCTTTTAGGGGCTTCAGGACAATCTTATGCATGGCCTTCTCTAGGACATAGTCTGTTTGGGGGAAAGAGGGAGAAATACTATTATTTTGACAGCAAATACTGATAGGCACCATTCACTCTATATGAATTCATTGCAGGAAGTCTTAATAGATTCCTGGTAGTGGTACGAGTGGGATTCAATCCATATCAAGACATTATGCAGACATCAGGTTTTACAAGCACTCTCAAAGAGACCGACTACTAGGAACCATGATATCATAATACACACAGGATGAATGCAGAGTGGGAGTCTAACCACAGAGCTGAATAAGACAGAGAGAGAGAGCTGACTGTGCAGTCGAATGGGGCAAACTCAGCAGGATTATAGTGGAGACATCTGCAGACTTAGGAACAGCTTCTTCCAACACAACATTTTCAAGCCGTTCCCACATTGTCTTGACCCACTTTTCTCTCTTTCCTTTCTCCTGTGTCAGATTAGCTGCTTTCAGGGCTACTCTTCCTGGGGTCCAAGCAGGAAACTACACAACAAGTAAAATACATCATATTTACTGAACAAAAATATAAATGCAACATGTAAATAGTTGGTCCCATGTTTAATTAACTGCAATAAAAAAATCCAGAAATATTCCATATGCACAAAAAGCTTATTTCTCCAAAATGTTGTGCTCAAATGTGTTTAAAATCCCTGTTCGTGAGCATTTCTCATTTTCCAAGATAATCCATCCACCTGACAGGTGTGGCATATCAAGAAGCTAATTAATCAACATGATCATTGTGCTGGGGACAATAAAAGTTTATTTCACACAACACAATGCCACAGAGGTCTCAAATTGAGGGACCGTGCAATTGGCATGCTGACTGAGGGAATATCCAACAGAGCGGTTGCCAGAGAATTGAATGTTCATTTCTCTACCAATGTCATTTTTTAGAGAATTTTGCAGTATGTCCAACCAGCCTCAAAACCACAGACTACATTTAACAACGCCAGCCAAGGACCTCCAAATCCAGATTTTTACATTTACATTTAAATTTAAGTCATTTAGCAGACGCTCTTATCCAGAGCGACTTACAAATTGGTGCATTCACCTTATGACATCCAGTGGAACAGTCACTTTACAATAGTGCATCTAAATCTTAAAGGGGGGGTGAGAGGGATTACTTATCCTATCCTAGGTATTCCTTAAAGAGGTGGGGTTTTTTCACCTGCGGGATCGTTTGAGATCAGCCACCCGGACAGCTGATGAAACTGAGGAGTAGTTCTGTCTGTTATAAAGCCCTTCTGTATGGGTGACCGATGCTCTTCCAGGCCCACCCATGGCTACACCCTGTCCAGTCATGTGAAAGCCATAGATTAGGGCCTAATTCATTTATTTCAATTGACTGATTTCCATAAATTAACTGTAAATCAGTAAAATGGCTGAAATTGTTGCATGTTACGTTTAGATTTTTTGTTCAGTCGTACCCCAACAACGCATCACATACATAGCACTACATTTACATTACAATCTAGCCATTCAGCTGACGCTCCCATCCAGAGTGACCCACAGCTAGAGCATTCATCTTAAGATAAGCAGGCGAGACGACAACATCACAGTCGTACCACATTTCACATACATAATGTCGTGCCGTAGAGTGTTCTTTTATCTTTGTTTTGTTATTTGGTTTCATTGCTAGCTCGAGTAGCCTGGGGTGGCAGAGTTCCATGTAGTCATGGTTCCATTTAGACACTATTTAATACTGTGTGTTTCCCAGCCTCTGTTGGGGACTTGGGGGACTTCTGGTTGCATGTCTTGTGTGATACCGAAGAGTGTCCGAACTGTGTGCCAACTGCTTGAACAGACAGCTCAGTATCTTCAACACCTCGCACAAAGACCAATCGTGACAAAGTCAATCATTCCTCAACTTTAAGCCAGGAGAGATTGACATTCATGTCATGTCATTGACATTTGCCCTCCTTGTACATTAAGTGTAATACCTGCTGCTCTGTTTTGGACCAACTGCAATGTGCCTATGTCCTTCTTTACCGCACCTGACCACAAAACTGGACAGTAATTCAGGTGCAATAAAACTTCTCAGAGTCGCCTAACCACTCCGTCTGAGAATGTGTGTAATGCATATAAATGTGTCTTTCTTCCTCGTAAGTCAAGATCAGCAACATATTTCCTTCCTTGTAGGTGTTACATCACTGTATCATTATCAAAGGTATGGTTTAAAAATAGACACTGGTAGTACAAAATATAATTCTTCCAGTAAGCTGAATAACCAACAGGTTAAACTATACTTGTGACACTTCACTGGCAATTAGTCAAATTTGATCAAAGTCAACTTGTCATCTTCTATGAACAAGCCTGGTATTTGATATTTATTAGGATCCCCGTTAGGCACTGCAAGAGCATCAGCTACTCTTCCTCAGGTCTACATGAAACATAACATAACACATAGTACAGAACATTATTAGTCAAGGACTGAAATACATTTAAAACGTCAAAGTCTACATATCAGTACGTATCTAGGTCTAATACGTAGTACAATACAAGATATATAAAATGGCTGTCTGTTCACAGTCCCCTTTGTGCAGTAGTGTTTATTTATCTGTTTTTATTGTCAGCTTGAGTTACCTGGGATGGCAGAGTGTTCCATGTAGTCATGGCTCTACTTAATACTGTGTGTTTACCAGCCTCTGTTCTGGACCTGGGGTCTGTGTTAGAGCAAGCCCGGTACCTTGTAGTTCTGTTAAAGTGGTTCAAATCCATGGAATGCAGTGCCAGCACTAAAAGACCTCAGGCCTGCGGTTGGGCTCAGTGCATGTTTCCCAGTGGGAGCACACATGTACACACACGCACCCATACAAAATCCCCTGTGGCCTTTGTTTTTGCATGCACGTTATTTTCAAGTTTCGCTGGACTGGTCTTTAAAACAATGTGCCTCAAGCTACTGTCCTTCCTTACATACTTGTACCGCTCATAACTCTGGTCATTAGCACTGTGGAATGTAACAACATGGAAGCGTGGAGGGTTAGAATGCAATTCTGTAGTGTACTAATGCACAGGGAGGCAAACTTGTGAGAGCCCAAAAAGGTGATACTTTAAAAAAATTAAACAAATAATATGATCTACATCAGGGGTGTCAAAGTCAAATGGACGGAGGGCCAAATAAAAAAATTTAGCTACAAGCCGAGGGCCGGACTGTTCGAATGTTCATTGAAATTTTTTAAATGACGCATATAGTCTAGTGAACCTAATTGAACCTACTGAAAACCTAACAAATATATTCCAATATGATCAGATAAATAAAGCAATATTTTCTTATGGCTCTGTCAGTAATCTTTAATTTTCAACAGACACAAAAGACAAATTTCCTTTATATAAAAATCCCCATAACATGAACATTAAATGAAAGAAACCGGTATTCAAGGCACCATCAGTAGCCTATATTTTCTATTTTAGCAAAAGTGGGCTAAATTTACTTCAAAGAAAAAAACAATAATAGCAATTTTCTATCATCCACTCAACTGAAATATTTTTAAAATATAATTGGATTGAAATACAATAAAATAAAGTGCAAAAATCTATTAATCAAAAACAACACTTTGTTTAAGGAGAAGTAACATGCAGTGAAAACAAATATTAAACTTTAACTTTTAAACTTGAACTGAGTAAAAACTCTAAATATGTGATTGCACAGTAATGTTCACTTGTTTGAGGTTGAGGGTGATACTTGGTGGTGTCCCATCTTTTCCACAAGTTCATCAATGTTCGGGGTAAGGCTCTGAGCTGAGGAAATCCTCAGAATTGAGTGGAGGTGTTCAGCAGTAAGTCGACTTCTGTGTGATGTTTTGGCTCAAATTTTCTTTCCGCATCTGCGTCTCCCACAGAGTCAGTTTGGTTTTAAATGCCTTCACTGTACTGTACATATCAGAGATGACACGATCCCGACCCTGCAGCTGCAAGTTCATTGCATTCAGATGACTCGTAATGTCACACAGAAAAGCCATTTCACACAGAAACATTTCGTCTCTGAGTTGTGTTGTGTCTTTCCCTTTGCTGTCCAAGAACAGACAAATCTCCTCACGAAGCTCGAAACATCTTTGAAGCACCTTTCCCTGGCTTAGCCATCGCACCTCTGTGTGATAAGGCAAATCACCATGCTCCGTTTCTAACTCCGTCAGAAATGCCTTGAACTGGCGGTGATTCAAACCTTTGGCTCTGATAAAGTTAACTGTGCGCGTGATGATGCTCATTACATGCTCCATTTTCAAGGCTTTACCGCACAACGCTTCCTGGTGTATGATACAATGATAAGCTGTCAGCTCACCTGTCGCGTTTTCCTCTTGCATCTTTTCCCGTATCTTCGCCACCAGTCCGCTCCTGTGTCCACACATCGCAGGTGCTCCGTCGGTTGTCAAACCCACGAGTTTTTCCCAAGGCAGCTCCATCTCATTTACACATCTTGACACCTCTTCATACAAATCATGCCCCGTAGTTGTGCCATGCATAGGACGTAAAGCCAAAAACTCCTCTGTCACGCTTAGGCTGGAGTCCACTCCGCGGATGAAAATTGACAACTGGGCAATGTCAGAAATGTCGGTGCTCTCATCCACAGCCAAGGAATATGCAATGAAATCTTTTCCCTTTTTCACAAGCTGCTCTTTTAGATTGATGGACAACTGGTCTACTCTCTCGGCAATGGTGTTTCTGCTCAGACTCACATTTAAAAAGAGTTGCCTTTTTTCTGGGCAAACTTCGTCACAAACTTTAATCATGCAGTTTTTGATGAAATCCCCCTCCGTAAATGGCCGGGCTGATTTAGCGATCTCTTCTGCCAAAATAAAACTGGCCTTGACAGCAGCCTGGCCTTGTGATTTGGCTTTTTTGAACAGAGCCTGTCGAGATTTGAGGCCTCGTTTTAATTCCTCTGCCTTTTGTAGCCTTTGTTCCATGTCCATATTCTTGTTTTTGTCCGCGTGTTTCGTTTCATAATGTCGTCTCAGATTATACTCTTTCAGTACCGCCACACTTTCTCCACACAGAAGACACACAGGTTTTCCAGCTACCTCCGTGAACAAATACTCCGACTCCCACCTTGTTTGAAACCCCCGGTTCTCAGTGTCCACCTTCCGTTTTGCCATTTTTGATGGGTATCTGAAAGTTAATTTTACTGTGATGCTGACAACTGCTGTGCCAATAAATATTGAAATGAAGCAGCCTACTGCTCGGTGCGTCACCGTTGCATTGTGGGAAATGTAGTATTGGTGCGTGTAAAAGATCTGCGGGCTGCCGGCTTGCTGCGGTCTGCGGGCCGGTTCTAATAACAAATCAAGATCATCCCAGGGGCCGTAAAAAACCTTCTCGCGGGCCGGATGTGGCCCTTGACTCTGACATATGTGATCTACATGATCCGTCTCTGTGTGTAAAATAAAGTGGTTAATTTGAACCTAACTTTCATCTAAAAAATGTAAAGAAAGCAATCCAATGTTATTTGTTGCCTAGACTTTACTGCGTATGATACTCAAGGTCTTGAGAGAAAACAACAATACACTAATATTGCAGTTAGCCATGACAGCCTTTATAATATAACACTTGAACACACACATCAATATTGCACTTGGGGAAAAAAAACATCTAAAGTAGAAATAGAATGAAACAAACAGGCATTCTTTTTTTGCTCTATTATAGTGGCCACTATAGACATTGATCAAGTGCACAAGGCTGCATGTGAGTTGAGTTCAAGTGAGTGAGTTCAAAAAATATACTCTCTCACACACACACACACACACACGCGCGCGTTACTGTCAAATTCAACACAACAAAAGCAATATCTTTGGGCTACACTGCAAAAAGCCTCTTTTTGACCTAATTCTCTAATTCGGAAAATTAACCACGTAAATTACTGTAGATGGAAACATTAGTTAATGGTGGTTGGTTAGGGTTAGCCCTAACATTTCACAGATTGCCATGGTCCCTTAAGCAACTAACGCGTTATAACTTGAATGCAAGGGGTCGTATACCAGTTAATACTGTAATGAAACAGGCAGGGAGCAGGTCTCGAACCCTCGACCTTGTAGCCCGAAGTCCAGCGCCCCTATCGACTGTGCCGCAAAAGCATGTTCAAGCGGCAGAGTTGATATCCGCGCTTATAAACCCAAGGTCGTTACACTACTATAGCGAATTGGTTAGGTTACTAATGTTAGCTCATTTGATGTTGTAACATTAGCTAGCAAGCTAATTTTCACAACAACAACTCAATTATTTGATCAGACGAGTTGGCTAATGTTGCTCAACATTTCTCTGGCTGGCTAACGGAGAATTCAATCCAGTTTATCTAGCAAGATTCTTAACAATGCTAATCCTTGTTCCACCACACTTTCGCCCTCACCTAAAACTTTCCAAATGGCAGTTATTTTGGGGTTACAGCTCATGAGGTACGCCTCAACACCTTCTCACCCCCGTCCCGTGGTCAGGCTTCTCACCTAACGTTACCTCTTTGTTATCGTTCACTCGCTTCTGTAACTGCCTTTCTACTCTCTGCTGTCTTTCCAGAGCGCGCGCTGATCATGTAACTAGCAAATTGGTTGTCTCTTCTCTGTTCAGTTGCTTGCTGCGCTGCATTCTGTTGTTATGTGAACAATTGGCTGAGCCTTGGATACAGTCAGTATAGCTCCAAACGTGCATCACTCTTTCGCTTACAGCCAGTAGTGATCCCCCCTAACTTTTCTCATCGAATCTACATGAATCACGTAGGTCACCTATTTTGGATTCAAAACCGCGAATTTCGCTGAAAGGTGACTAGTTTGCATCCCTGAATGCAGTTGTTAAACTTACTGTATGGCTTACAACACATGCTAGATGAGTAAATGCTGAATGAGCAGGTTGTCTTTAGAGAAGTCTGAGGTCAATATGAGTAAGTGGGAGTTTGATGAGTGGTGTGAGAGGGGACACAGGAGGGACTTTTCATGGTCACACACTTATTTCCCATTAGGCCACAGACACGCAAACTCACACAAACGTACAGTATGTACTGAGGGCCACCTCCGCTTCAAATACACATCTCCCCACCAAAAGAACCTCCCTCACCCACAATCTCACTCAACACATCCTCCCTGCAGAGCTTGCACGTGAACCGGAGGGAGGGAGGGACGGGAGGGTGGGACAGACAGGAGAAGTGAATCCATTCTCACATCCCACACCCTTCCAGCGCCATCGTGCCGCCACATAGTGACAGATTGCCTCTCTGTGACGCACATTGAGGCCAACACGGGTGCACACTCACAGCGCAAACAGAAATCCCCTGACAGTATATTCACTATAGCTTTCAACACAACTTTGAATAGATCTCTAATAGCTCACACTATTCTTGTCACATTTCCCAAAAGTCAGTATGTAAAAATGGCCCTGCAATCTAGAGGTATGGCAAGGCCATCCAATCTGAGCTGTCGCCAAATTCAGGGCTGCAGCTGATATGGACTCTATTTACTTCCTCGTGAGTACTCTGCCTGAAGATTGGCTACCCCTCGTACATTTCCAACAGCCCCCACTCTTCCGCCTTCATGTCCCTATTGTTTTTTATCTATAGAAAAATGTACCCCTGGCCCCTACATAGTACAGTACTTGTGAGTCCTAAATGAATGGTGTTCATATGGTGAGATTTCCACCTAGCCTAACAGAGGGCCATGTGGAGCAAGCCATCGCTATTGCTAATGTCTGTCCAACCCTTTCAGATCTACATGAAGTGCTTAGGGTCTAGGGGTGGAGTTGGAATTGGGCAATAGAGTCTCCCTTCCACAAACTCCTTACAGGCCTATAAACAGAGCTTCAAAACAACTTGTTGCTCAACTTGGCACTGAGCATAGCAATGAAGCCAAAACAAGGAAAAACTGCCAAGTGGGTTAATTTAAGGAGACACAAGGGTCCCATTCTCCCCCCTCCCTCTTCACCCCTCTCTCTCTCCATGCTCTTGCCTCATACACCCACAGACAAATGCAAGCGCTGTCAACACAGAAAGGGATAGAAAAAGAGGGAGAGATTTAGCGGTTTGCAACAAAGGCTCCGTCTGTGATTGGAGAGAGTGGGAGAGTTGGAGAAGGATAGAAAGAGAAGAGAAGTGATGGTCGAGCGGGAGGAATTTGCTTACTTGGCGAACAGCCACTGAAGCACATCTGGAGAGGCAATTAATTCAGCTAAACTGAAAACACTTTCTGCTGCAACAAAAACATTGCATAACAATTCCGATTACCAAACATTGCAGGAAAACTAATCGTGATGTACGAAATCCTTGGATTAGTTGTCAATCAAGAATTATTTTACTGTCTTTGTCTTAAAGAACTATCTCTGATGTTTGTTCCTGACACACAATAAACAGGAGAACGGTTTTGTAAGGATCAAATACACCTCCCATGTGTTACTGCTTCACAGCTCTATGGTATATTGTCTTCTTCCTCTGCCAACTTTGAAAAGGACCAGTGGGAACAGGTTAGTTCACAGAAGGATCCTCTCTGGCTGAAACGCGTTTTCACTGTTTACATTTGGGCCAGTTTCTAATCCCAATAATTCCCACATGAATACCTTGGCCTTTCTCTAAGCCCCTCCCCTGGGCAGGTGTGTCATAAAGGCCAAGAATAACACTATCTAAATGCTAGCACTGTTGTCTCACTAGCAATAAAGTATCCCAATCCCATTGGTTAACCGGTTTGTCTGTAACTCAACTCCTGCTGCTTCACCGACCACAACCCCTATTCCGAGATGCATTCCAAAGAACTGTAATCATCCTGACCAAAAGCACCCAGCTCACACACAGACTTGCATACTGAGCTGCTCTCGCCATGGCTATAGGCATACAGAGTGTTGTCCAGTTGGCATATTTTCAGATATGACGGTTTATGATTTTCTTTAGTCGTTTGGTTGTTTCAATGTCAAACATGAACCATTTCAGAGATGACGATGGAACAACTTCCTAACAAGTTCAATGTACATTTTTACTGTAAATTCTAGCAAACGATCAACTTTTATGCAACGGTTAACCAACATTGACTGGTGTGATGTGCAATAGATGTACAAATGTTGTATAACAGTAAAAATCCATACATTCTTACACACCCCTTGCTACTCACCGATCTGATCCTCTGGGATGAGTGACTCGATGGGGGGCTCCAGCTCAGAGCTCTGCCGCAGGTAGCTCTTCATCTGGGTGATGAACTGGCGTAGCGTCTGCAGCAACTCCAGTCCTGATGCGTGGCATTGCCAGGCCTGGCTGCCGCCTCCCTCCTGCAGGAAGCTCAGGTAGTCCTGCACCAGGCAGCCGAAGTAAGACCCCTTGTCCCTCGACAGCTCCAGGACTCTCCGTATGGCCCGTTTCTCTGGAGTCATCAGCGAGTTAAACACCCCACTCATTTTACGGAGGTGGCCCCTGAGGGCCCGCTGGATGACCATGGCCCCGGCGCTGGCTCGCCGTTTGGTGCGCAGCCCAGGAGGGGTGATGGTCAGGTCCTGGTCTTGGTCGCTCTCCAGGCTCCCGCCGAAGTCTGCTTCGTCTTCATCATCATCATCTTCCTCCATGCTGCTGTAGGGGTGGGTGAGGGGGGGGCAGGACCAGGTTGTTGGTGGTGGGGGGGCTGGGTTCAGAGAGAGGGGGGGAAGAAGCCCTGGGAAAAGTCTAGTGAGTCGGCAGAGGATTCGGTGGAAAGGCTCATGTCGCTCAGGCGCTGCACACTGTCCCCTCTTCCTCCTCTTTCTCTTCCTCCTTCCTCTCGACGGGAGGGGGCTGGGTCTTGAGTGGACGGACTGTTTCCCTCTGTGTTGTCATCAGGCGTGGTGGCATTTCTCAGTGACAGCTTAGCCAGACTGAGAGAAATGGCATTCTCAATAGTCTGGTCATCGAGAGCAAGATGGCAGTCGACATCGCTTGGCGGCGTGGGTTTTGGCCTACTTGGGGAGGAGAGGGACAAGGGAATAGAGATGGGGGCACTGATGCTGAGCTTCTTAGGAGGGGAGGATAAGAGGAAAGAAGAGGATGGACTGATACTGAGAGAGGAGCCCAGACGGGAGAGAAGGCTACTGCCCTTCTCTCTTTCTCCTCCTTTCTCCCTCTCTCCCACCCTGTCCTTCTCTTTGGGGGGGTTGATCCAGGATATCTTCTCAGGCATGCTGCACTGGCGTCGAGGAGGGGCAGGGCGACGGGGAGCACAATGGGGAGGTGGGGGGCGAGGCGGTGGTGGGCGGGACACGCTCTTAGCCTGGCTCACACTGTTGTTATAATGCTGGGGGCTGTTGCCAGGGCTAGGACTCTGAGGGCTGTTGCTAGGGGGTTGAGGGCTGTTTGTGCAGTCGATAAGTTGCTCTGGGTTGCTGGTACAGTGCTGTTGACCTTGTACCGTTGTTGCTGTAGTACTATTGTTGTTTAGGTGGTGGGGGTTGTTGTAGTAGCTGGTGGAGGAGGGAGGGGTGTGGTTGCCCCCCTCTGGGTCGTGAACCTTCAGGAAGAGGGGGTTGATGAAGCAGAGAGCCCCGTTGGACTGGGAACACTCAAGCTGGGACGGGGTGCGGGTGACCAGGGGGCTGAGTGATTGGTCCTGGATGGTTGTCCCGGACAACCGGGAGACGGAACTCTTGTTCCTGCAGCAATGCTCAGAGTCCCAGAAGCCTGCAGGGCAGAGACAGGAGAGACAATATCAGAACAGTCAGACACTACAACAGCAACATTACTGAAAGATATAGCGCTGAGTGATTAGTGCTTTATGAGGTCAGTTCAATTATATATATATATATATATAAATAACCGATCAGTTTTCTATTTCCATAAGTTTTAAACATTAAATGCACTATACATTAGTGTTGCACGGTATACTTGTACCACGGTACCAAAACGTCATGATACTTATGATAAACATTTTAGAATACCGCAGTACCGTTTCATATGATACTACCAACTTTTTCCAGCCCTACAAATCTAAAGAACCTGCTGGCGCCTGTTATAAAATGTTTAGAAAGTCAGTTTTGTTTATAAATTCAGTTGAATTTAAGCAACAGCCACTAGACTCGAATATGCACAGGTCTAATAATATCCATTTCGCTTTAATGCTCATATCACACGGCAGCTGTAATCAGCCAGCCCCATCCCCTAACAGGCCTCACTCACCTGCTTCTCTGTCTGCTCTTTTTTTTAACCTGTATTTAATTAGGCAAGTCAGTTAAGAACAAATTCTTATTTACAATGATGGCCTAGCCCGGCCAAACCAGGACGATGCTGGGCCAATTGTGCGCCGCCCTATGGGATTCCCAATCACGGCTAGATATGATACAGTCTGGATTCAAACCAGGGACACCTCGTGCACTGAGATACAGTGCCTTAGACCGCTGTGCCACTCCGGAGCCATCGGTGTCGATTCCGCCATCAGTTTAAATAATATATAATTTAGTACTGATGGCGAGCGGGGATGCAGACCCTGATGAGTCTTCCGTTAGATTTGCTACATTGGAGCAGCGCAAAGCAAGCAATGTTGATACATTGTATAATTTCATCGTCTGTTATAATGAAGAGAACAGACCAGTCTGAGGAGTCTTTGCAAGTTCATGCAGCCTCAGTGTCAGAGGGGAAATGTAGCACATGTTTGTAGCTTTACAGCGAATAAAACAACTTGTCTCTAGTCTAAACAGTTAAAAAAAGATCACCCATATTACCGGAGATGCCTTTTTTTCTCCTACCGTGATTCCCGCGCATTTGACATAATTTCACAAACCATGTCGTGGGCCGTTTTAAACTAATCGCGGGTCGCCAATTACTGGTTTAATAACAATGTTGTTCTAGCTAAAAACCTGGTATTTTGACAGTCGGTTTGGGCTAATTTGATTGACAGGAAGAAAGGAAAAGAATCTGATGTGCTTCAAAAGGTAGGATTCATACAGACCGAATGTAAGCCTAAACTAAACCAAAAATCTATTTAGTTCTGGTGCTCCTTCAATTGTTTTGAGCCTATCGTTTCAAAAGCTGGGAGCAGTGTATGTATTGGTGGGATATCGAGTGGTGTGTGTCTATGAGAGTGAGGGAGAGAGTGTGTGTGTTAACTGAAGAGTAAAGGTTTGATGCAGTGTTTTCCCCTTATACATGCAAAATGACATGACATAATGACATTATCCATGTATACAGTATTCCTTCCTCCAGCCAAGTAACTGGTAGGCCTTAGCAAATAAGCCAGTTTATACACTGAACACTGAAGTTAAATTCAATGTGAAACTACTTGGTATTGTGATACTTGGCCTGGCATTGTGTCATTTGTAAAATGTTGGTATCCTGACAAGCCTACTATGCATTGTGGTTTGAATGCTGTAACACAGACTAAAACAATTAATACAAGTCAGATGATAGTAGTGCCTTCCCATTACTGCTTATCACTTACTAACCATCATTTATTCACATCACTTCAGTTATTGTGTAAATTACATTTGTTTTATTTGATGACTATTATATCATCCAACTCCTCTCTATAGAGCTGCTGCCTATGCTATCTGACAAAGTCACTATTTAGTATTTCTTCAAAGTAAATCAGGCATACTTTTATTCAGACATTCAATCAATTAGATCATGTATTTTCCCGGAGAGAAATGAAGCAACTGCTCTGTCACGCATTCTTCTCTGCTCGCTCACACTAACCTAACGTAGCAGGCATAAAAGAAACAGACAAGTAGGGGCGCAATATATTATGGTCATTGTAGTTAACTACCACGTTTTCTGTGGTAATTATGTAAAATATTGGCCTGTTGGAAACTATACCTCCCTACTACATAGCACATCTAATTTACAGTGCATTTGGAAAGTATTCAACCCCTTTACTTTTTCCACATTTTGTTCAGCCTTATTCTAAAATGGAATCAACACATTTCTTTCCTCATCACCCTACACACAATACACAATAATAACAAAGCAAAAACCCTTAAAAACTGAAATAACATTTTAGGCATTCAGACTCTTTACTCAGTACTTTGTTGAAGCACCTTAGGGAGTGATTACAGCCTCTTGTCTTCTTGGGTATGACGCTACAAGCTTGGCACACCTGTGTTTGGAGAGTTTCTCCCATTCTTCTCTGCAGATCCTCTCAGGTTGGATGGGGAGCGTCTCTACACAGCTATTTTCAGGTCTCGCCAGAGATGTTAAAATCGGGTTCAAGTCCGTGCTCTGGCTGGGCCACTCAAGGACATTGAGACTTATCCCGAAGCCACTCCTGCGTTGTCTTAGCTGTGTGCTTCGGGTCGTTGTCCTGTTGGAAGGTGAACCTTTGCCCCAGTTTGAGGTCCTGGGCGCTCTGGAGAAGGTTTTCATCAAGGATCTCTCTGTACTTTGCTTCGTTCATCTTTTCCTCAATTCTGTTGAAAAACATCCCTACGGTGAAGCATGGTGGTGGCAGCATCATGTTGTGAGTGCCAGGTTTTCTCCAGATGTGACGCTTGGCATTCAGGCCAAAGAGTTCAATCTTGGTTTCATTAGACCAGAGAATCTTCTTTCACGTGGTCAGAGTCCTTTAGGTGCCTTTTGGCAAACTCCAAGCAAGTTGTCATGTGCTTTTTACTGAGGAGTGGCTTCGGTCAGGCCACTTTACCATAAAGGCCTGATTGGTGGAGTCCTGCAGAGATGGTTGTTCCAAACATCTTCCATTTAAGAATGGAGGCCACTGTGTTCTTGGGAACCTTCAATACTGCAGACATTTTTTGGTACCCTTTTCCAGATCTGTGCCTCGACACAATCCTGTCTCTGAGCTCTACAGACAATTCCTTCGACCTCGTGTCTTGGTTTTTGCTCTGACATGTACTGTCAACGATGGGACCTTATATAGAGAGGTGTGTGCCTTTCCAATTCATGTCCAAACAATTGAATTTACCACAGGTGGACTCCAATCAAGTTGTAGAAACATCAAGGATGAGCAATGGAAACAGGATGCACCGGAGCGCAATTTCAAAACTAGCAAAGGGTCTGAATACTTATGTAAATATGGTATTTCTATTTTTAATTTTAATACATACGCAAAAAAAAAAAAATGTTTTTTAACTTTGTTTTTTTGGGGTATTGTGTGGAAATTGCTGAGTATTTTATCTTTTTTTTTTTGGGGGGGGGGGAGACTGTGCAATGTGCGCATTGAGCTCACTGAAAAAACCAGAATGAAATGGAATTCAAATAATTGAACTGAAGTTGCTCAATTAGTTGTTTAAAAACCTAAAATCACTCAGCACTAGTAAGATAACACTAACAGCATGCCAATATTACACCTACATTATTTCAATATTGCCCTAACTCACAATAACATTAATGGTCAAACGCTGCAGGAGTCCATCATTCTGATATTACACTACAGAGAAACATTAGGATAGCATAACACTGTAATATAATATCAACACAAAGTAACATGCAGTGATGTTCTACATTAACACAGAGGCTACAATAACATAGTAACTGAAAAGTATGCTAATAAAACAATGCCAATACACAGACATTAGACCATCGAGTCAATGAAGCTACTGTCATACCACGTTGCCAATGCCTACATTACAGTATTCATACAAAAAAACATTAACACATTGTTGCAAATAAGTACAACCATACCAGTCTACATAACAGCAACAAAATAACATTCCAAATCAGCATGATATAACCATAGAAGACTTAGAAAGAACAGCGCTGGTCACTACTCAACACAGCCACCAACTTAGCAACCAAAGCCATGTACCAACCAAAGACACTATTGGTGCATTTCAATACAGGATTTACCCCAGTGTTTTACTCAAAAGGCTGAGAATTTTCTGTTCCATCTACGCGGGCCAGAACTCTAGTATCACTGGACATTGCCTCCGGTGGACCTTCTCTTACTTGGGGCCAAAGTCAGGCCACTAGTACTTTTCAGCTTTCATTTACATAAGAGGCTAACTGTGAACTTGAACAACTTCTCACAAAGCAACTGTTTAGATTATGCAGAGGTTGTTGATTCGGCTCTTCACAAGTCCTCACGGTCAGCCCTAGCTACGGAAACAATGTACCTAGTATAACATAAGGGCATATACACTAGTGTAACACTGGTGTTACAGTCGAAAAAAGCAGCATGACAGAACTAACCTACTGCAAGAGACGCATCCAACTGAAGAGCATATACTACAGTGCTGTACTAGACAGAGCAAAACGCAGAAACTCTAGAACAATTAAAGACAAAGCCGTACCAGATTAAGCCGAAGTCACATCACAATGTAAGACCAGAGAAACTTTGACTTACTGTTCTCACATCAGCAGACAAAGACCAGCTCTGATTTTAGTTTACTAGTGAGAGACCTCTAGAGCACACTGCCGTCCAGTCTGAAGCCTCGCTGTCATGTCTCACACACACACAGACTTATGACTCACACATGATAACGAGTGCATGGGGGCGGAATGTCAACAGAGCACGCTCTCCTCCCCCCGCTTCTTGCTCTCAATCCCTCGCTCGCCAGCTCTCCGTCAGTATTTCCTGCCCCATTCCTCCAAGACTTTTATTTTTCTCTGCTGTTTTTGTTATTCTTCCATTTTGGCAACTCTTGCACTTTTCACGGTTATTGTCTGGGGTGAACTTTTGGTTTTATAGGTGGGGTGGAGACCAAACCTGTCAGGGGGTACTCCTTCAGAATTTATTTTCTCCATCTAAAGCTAATTTCCTGCATTTCAACACAATTTAAGTGATTCATAAGACTGAACTAGAGCAAATGTAATTCAATAATCAATATTTTGTTACACATAGAACAGAATAAGCAGCTTGAAAAAAAAGCAATCGTTGGGTACAAAGACGTAGCTTTTGATGGTCTTCATGAAGACTCCCTCTATATCAAATGTCTTCAAACTTAATTAGCCAGACAACATTTCATGTTTCTATGACTAAGATATCTTGTTTCAAAAGCCACTGTCATCTTGAGCTAACTTTAGGCAACAATAGCAGCAAGCTCACCATGTTCAAATGTTGTGGCCAATTCACCTATAAGTAACTTCAAACTAAGTATTTTAGAGTTGATTTGTTTTGCAATTTTGAACACTGAGCTTGCCACTATCCCTATGGTTTGTGGTTAATCTAGCTCAAGCTAGCAGTGGCTTTTGAAACAAAACAGTCGATGACAGCCTCTCCTGGCCCCATAAGACTTAATTCAGGGAAAATGGAGAAGAAAAAAAAGTCTAAAAAGTGACGATATCCTTTAACATTTTATTTGGTTCCCTCAAAAACACCAATTATAAAAACATTTTAATACACTCAGCATATGTTTAAATGTGCTCAAAACAGGAGCTACACAAGAAAATCACATTTAGACTCCGCTGGGCCTTTAAGACAGTGATAACATGGACCTTCACATTATTCTAGGACACTTGGGGGTATCGGAAACAAATGTAATTATTTGATTACACTTTTGAATCTGGCCTAATAAATAACAAAGCTGTTTCAGTCTGAATGAAGTATGCTTAGAAGTTATTGAAGTGCATCATACAGGTATTGGAAGATTCAGGAAAGCAGAAGAAAGCTCAGGCAATCATTGTGTATTTCATCTTTCTTAGAACAGAATATAAATTCATTTCCCCCAGTCATTCTGTGTTCCCCCAGTCATTCTGTGTTCCTGAGAGCCATAGACTTCCCCCAGTCATTCTGTGTTCCTGAGAGCCATAGATTTCAGGCATGGGGTCATAATTGAAAATGGCCAAAACGGTTCAACTGCTAAAGCCAAATTCATAGGAAGATCAATTACATTCAATTCATTTCCCCCAGTCATTCTGTGCGATTTTGTCAGTCCCGTCTAACGAGTCCTGTGCGACACGTGAGCTTTGTGACCAACTTTGTTTTTATACTTGTAATGATAAACCTAAATAATCAAAGAAATGCATACAAAGATGTCCCCCCACAATGGGTTGGGGGTTATGACCCTCCCGTCCCTAGTGAAAGTTCCACCCCTGGTTACCTTTAAAGTCAGTTTTTGTTCCTTGCCAACAATAGCAGTGGTATTTGATATTTTGTTGGGTTCTGGAAAATATGATTATTGATGAAAGTTCTGTTCCAGACATAAAATCACTTGTCTTGGACCAAAATATCACACATTTATCCACAAAGTGTTAACAATAACTGATGTGGTGGGATGTGGGGAGGCAAGGGTTAAACTGGTTGCAACAGAAACCCTGTATCCCAGGTAACACACCTGTGTTGAGTTCAGTTTGATTAAATATTTGCTATGTTGCTTGATGGTTTGTAATGAACGTTTCCCCAAAACATTCTTCAGTGTTCTTGAACAGACTGAGGTATGTTTGCTCTGTTTGGTGGGGTGTTGCTTGAAGCAATAAGAGAAGTTTTTAAAGGGCAGCGGAGTGTTCCCCAAACCACAATTCCTCCCAGTTTTTCCCCTAGTCGTTCAGAACATCACCATTTCCGTTTAATTGAACGATGCAGAACATTTTTTCATCCTGAACACTGCCCTGAGACACTGAGGGTGTGGCCTAATGGGGGAAATGTCTTTGTCTAAAACTGGCAGCTGGGAAAATCTAGGGTGAGCTGAGGACAATGAGGGGAGGAAACCTGAAATTCAGACAGATAACAAAGTGAATTCATTCTTGGCCAAAGTTTAGCCTCTTGGTAAAGAATGACAGAAATGTCAGCTAATGGTTCGCTGCTTGAAAAAACTTCTTTAACAAGCCTTGCTAGTACGTCCAGCTACTGTGTACTTCTTTTTCAATCAAGCTCATCTTCTGACAAAGGGTTGAATAGAGACCGACAGAATGAAAGAAAGAGTTTACTTTCTCTGAAGCATAGAAGGACACATCCCCATTGTATTGAATCAGACCCACGTCACAGGTGCGGTTACCAATCCAGACGTCAGAACTCAGCACTGATGTCTCTTGTTCTGTCCAAAGCCACATTTCAGTGACGCGACATAGCCTACCTACACACACAGCTCATCTCCGGCATGGTCACCTATATGAATGTCATTAAAATATATGTGAACCTTCACTGACGCTCATCTACGTCCACACAATCATTGTTCAAGTCTCAATGCAGTCTCCTCACATTACTCATAGGGAAAAATAGACAGTGGGGCTGTTGTGTGTGAAGATCACTCAAAACCACACCAAAGGAAGGGTGTTATCAAATTATTGTCTTTGCAGAGGCTAGTATATGCCTGTACTATATATCAACTCTTTCAGATGCAGCCAGGCAAAGTGACATTACGGCTTTGGCACAGAGAGCACATTGCACAGAGAGTGGTTCATGACCGAGTCTGAGGTTTAATACCCTAGTGAGGCCTACTCAGGGGCTCCAAAGCCCCAGTGCTCTCCTGATCATGTGCCCAGCTGAGCAGCACTGATTTGGGGCTCAGAGAGGCATTGTTATTATGGGTGACTCATTGAGCCATGTCACTTTGGGCTTTTACTAGTTTAACTTGGAGAATGTGGTTAAATGTGATTTATGAGAACACCCTGAGGAAGAAAAGCTTGGTTTTAAACAGAACAGATGTGGGATTAGACCTAAGGTAGTAACAATACTTTTCTAAAGCAACGAAAGTCAACTAGCAGGCAGTCAATGACCATCCAGATAGAAAGGGAGGCTACACTTTTAATATTCATGCTTCAGACATGCATTATCAATATAAAACGCATAGTATCAGTCTAGTGGACACTCACCTGCTCCTAGCTTGGCCACCTCCTCCAAGTCTGTTGGTGTCCTGGCTGCAGAGATGGCTTCAGGAAGCTTTAGGGTGAATGGCAAGACATCCCTAAGAGAGAGGCAGACAGAGTCAATATGTGAGATGAAAATGAGTGAGAAAGACAAAAAGAAAATGGAGTGAGAGAGAGTAAGAAATAGGGAATAAATCACTGTCCCTGCAGTGAGTCATTTAATTTGGGTGACCAAACAGCCCTTTCCTAACTAGTGTTTGTCCCATGTGTGGTTTCTTGGGCTAGAGAGAGAAGGAGTGGACACACACACACAGAGCGAGAGAGAGGCAGACAGACAGACACAGGCCAAGAGGCGCAGCACCCCACCCTGTTCTTCCTGTGTCTCAGATAACTTATGAGTCTGAAGTGCACATTTAATAAGCTCAAATTGACATTATCATGACAAAAAATGTAACCAACATAATTTCAAGAGTAAAATAAGGCTGCTATTTTGTCATAGGCTGTCATATATTTAATCTGAGCCTAGAGGAAAGTCCTTGTCCTCAGGCCTGAAGGGAAGCCAAAGTAATTCCGCTACCCATGAGTGGTAAAGCGCCTTTACTGGTTCTAACAGTAGACCTATAAGCTTTCTGCCAGCTCTGCTGAGCAAACTATTAGAAAAAAATGGTGTTTGACCAAATACAATGCTATTTCTCTGTAAAAATATTAACAACATACTTTCAGCATGCACTCAACATGCACTGCACTGACACAAATGACTGATGATTGAAAGAAATTGATAATAAGATTGTGGGAGCTGTACTGTTCGATTTCAGTGCAGCCTTTGATATTGACCACAACCTGTTGTTGAAAAAACATCCGTTATGGCTTTTCAACCTCTGCCATATTGTGGATTCAGAGCTATCTATCCAATAGAAGTAAAATGGTTTTCTTTAATGGAAGCTTTTCTAATGTCAAACATATAAAGTGTGGTGTACCGCAGGGCAGCTCTCTAGGCCCTCTACTCTTTTCTATTTTTACTAATGACCTGGCATTAAACAAAGCATGCGTGTCCATGTATGTTGATGATTCAACCATGTACGCATCAGCAACCACTGTTAACAAAGAGTTTCAGTCTGTTTTGGAATGGGTGGCCAATAATAAATTGGTCCTGAACATCTTTCAAACTAAGAATTTTATTTGGTACAAATCCTTCCATAAGTTCTAGACCTCAGCTGAATCTGGTAATGAGTGGTATGGCTGTTTAACAAGTTACTTTGGCGTTACCTTAGATTGTAAACTGTCAAGGTCAAAACATATTGATTCAATGGTTGTAAAGACAGACAGACCTCTCCCTGTAATAAAGAGATTATCTGCTTTTTTGACACCACACTCCAAAAACAAGTTCCACAGGCTCTTGTTTGGTCTAATCTTGATTATTGTCCAGTCATGTGGTCGAGTGCTGCAAGGAAAGACTAAATTAAGCTGCAGCTGGCCCAGAACAGAGCGGCACATCTTGCTCTTCATTGTAATCAGAGGGCTCATATAAATACTATGCATGACAGTCTCTCTCTTGGCTAAGAGTTGGCTAAGAGTTGAGACTGACTGCATCACTTATTTTTATAAGAAACATGAATGTGTTGAATCCCAAATGATTTGCATAGGCAACATACACACAGCTCACGCACGCACACAGCCACACACACACAGCCACACACACCACACACAGCCACACACACACACACACACAGCCACACACACAGCCACACACACACACACACAGCCACACACACACAGCCACACAGCCACACACACACAGCCACACACACACAGCCACACAGCCACACACACACAGCCACACACACACAGCCACACACACACAGCCACAGTGTTTTTACAGTCCCCAAATCCAGAAAAATGTAAGAAAGCGTACAGTATTATATAGAGCCATTATTGCATGGAACTCCGTTTCCTCTCATATTGCTCAAATAAACAACAGACCTGGTTTAAAAAAAAACGATAAAGCAACATCTCCGGCACAACGCCTCTCCCCTATTTGACCTAGATAGTTTGTGTGTATGCATTGATATGTAGGCTACGTGTGCCTTTAATTTAAAGTTGTTCTTGTCTATTAATTTTATGTTTCATGTTTTGTGTGGACCCCAGGAAGATAGCTTCTGCAACAGCTAAATGGGAACCCTAATTAAAATACAAAATATTCTTAACAGAATTGAGAACTTTGAGCCATGCACTCAGTTGAAATCATACTATACAAAGTTCATGATCATTTTTGACCCCTTATGTTTTGTTTGCAGTTTTGTTCCAGTCTCTATACGTAAACACAAGCTACAGACAGTTCAAGGCCTGTTTTCTTCCTCATAGACACTTCCTGCTTTCCACCCCGCATCCCTATTGATTTGTGGCCTTGACATGTTGCCATTCACCAGCATCAACAGACACAAGAATGTGTTTTCAATCAAGCTCAACCTCCACGTTTTAACCAAGCTTTAATAGCATTGTTTGAAAAGCCTTGAGCTTGTTCAACTAACCAAGTCAATATGTAATTAGAATTATTATAGTGCAGACTCGACTGACATTGTTAGCTTTCGAAGAAAACAGTGCAATAGTCTCAGTGCAATAACGTGAAGTGATGAGGTGGCTAGTAAATGCCATTCTTTGTACTTCAACTGAAGCATGGTTCTTTCAGTAACTTCTGGGATCCATGTGTTCCTCTTCAAAAGGAATATGTGATTTATAACTAGGATGAGAAAGGTAGTGTTTCTTGAGGTAGTGTGTGTGTGTGTGTGTGTGTGTGTGTGTGTGTGTGTGTGTGTGTGTGTGTGTGTGTGTGTGTGTGTGTGTGTGTGTGTGTGTGTGTGTGTGTGTGTGTGTGTGTTACCTGCTGATGCAGCAGAAGGCCACAAGACGGAACAGGTCTGCGAAGCCGAGGCCCGATCCCTCCAAGGAGAATGCTGTGAAGGGATACATTTATATTTAAGGAACTTCAAAATCAGGAGCAAAGCTGTACTTGCATAATCAGAACAAAAGCATGGCAATATTCCTAGATGGGAGAAGGGAGTTGGAGTGATGTTTTCACTTGGGAACTACTATGTCATACTATATACACACATACACCACTAGCATTATCATGAGAGTAGCTAACTGTTGCTCACATATTTACAGAAGGGTAAGTCTGTTTTCTTGGCGTGCTGGCATGGCTGAGTGGGTGTGCCTACACCTAGTAGGCATTTGGTGCACATACAAGCTGCAACAGGCCATCACACTTACCAGGCTACATCGCATTAGTAAAGAAAGGCAAAAATACCTGGTGAGACATTTTCTGGGATAACACACCCAACAAATAGCCTAATACGATTGTTCTATTCACTTCAAGAACATCAACAAGATGTGGCTATATTAAGCCTTGTTAAAGGTTACCTTTTGTGGGACTCTTAACTACATAACACAACTACTTTCACTAGGTAAGTATCAGGAAATAGGTTTTTGGGAAACTCCAAACGCTCTCGGCATTGACCTCGGAGCAGGGAAAGTGAAGTGAAAGGGGGATACCTAGTCAGTTGAATGCATTCAACTGAAATGTCTTTCACATGTAAGTAGAAAGAAAGAAGAGAATATTGAGGCCCAGGATGACGTCACATATTGTACTAGACAGCAGTAAACTGTGACAGCAACACAGCAAACCCAAGGGGAAATGCACAGAGAGCAAAAGGAATACATTAGAATAGAATATTCAAATGATCAGAGGGAAATTGTTATTTTTTTAAAAATAAGCTTATAATAACCACATGTATTTGCGGGATACATTTGAATGATAAAGATGGGAATGAATAGGCAGGTGCTTACTGTATTGACTCTCCTTCACAGGGAAGTCTTTGACGGGTGTCTCAGAGTCCTGATGCATACGCAGAGAGATCACCTTCCTCTGCAGGGTAGTCGACTTCCTCACCAGAAACGTCTGCAGACAGGGTAAAAAAGCAACTTGAGAAACACAGACAACAATAAAAACATTGAAATGTAGAATATCAGATAGTTTGAAAGTATATGTCTCCATTGTGTGAGATTGTCGAGGTGTCTTTGCGTATTGTGAGGTTGTTGTTGCATGAATAGGAGTTTAATGGTCGGGTCAAGTAACTGATGCACCTAAAACTGGTTTCTGTATTCCTCCGATTAGCTAAACGGAAATGGCTGTCAAATGGCTCTGCTCTTTAAATGGAATGAAACAGCCGTGTGAGATGTTTTATGTTGTGTTGACCATCTATGCGAGATGTTTTATGTTGACTATCTATGCAGCTTTAAAAAAGAGATGGAAATCACAGTGTGACCTCTATGGCTAAATAAAGGATCAACATTTAAAAAATAATAAGTGATCAAAATGTAATGGTTGAGTGGTGAGATACATCTCATCTAAATACACAGTAGTTTAGAATTGTATCATTGATTATATTGTAAAACAGTGTAAGCTTTATACATGGACAATCCATGTAAAACTTGACTCCTGTTTCACAATCAGTAAAAAAAAAAATATATATATATTAGAATGACTGAGTGTATCTGGTCTCACCCCGGTGGGCTGCGGTTCCAGTATGCTTGTGGAGTCTGCATGGTTAAGTCCCAGCTGCAGCCACACAACGTGCGTCTGCACCAGCCTGTCCAACACACTCATCCTTCTACGCAACGAGTCGTAGCCTGAATCTCTAGCTCCAGCCAGCCGTGCCCCCACACCAACACAGGGAGGAGCCTGTAGAAACAGACCTCCCACTTCCCCATCCAGCCTGAGAGAGGGAGAGAGATGGGGAGAGGAAGAGATCAAATTAGAAATATACCTTTCAAATCCTGTTTCCTGATAGTAATACCCACACGAACACAGAAAAGCAAGCATGCACAAGTGCACATACACACAGACTAATAATAAAAAATGGAATGTAATACATTAGCATGGGAGTCAATTAGTGATATTGAGATAAATCATAGTTATAAATGGATTTCAATACTGAGAAAAGCATAATGGCCCAGGAGGAACATTACTTCAGTGGAGAAGGGCAAATGTACCCAATAACATCTAAAAATGAAATGACGCAAAACAAGCACACTTACTGAGGCCCGTATCCCTCACCACTCATACTTCTGAAGAAATGGGTGCTGGGTACACTGACCCACGAGCCACTGCGGCCCCTCATTAGGAGTTTGGTTTTTTGGGGGGGCAGGTGACCAGTACGAAAATGTATGCACTCTAAAATGTAAGAAAAACGTGATTTCCTTTTTATAATCGAACCGAAACGACCTCAAATCATTAATCGCTCAGCACAAATATTTAGCAATCGACAAAATGAAGCCAATACTGGGTATATTTTATTATAATCTACATGTCATTATTATGTACCTAATGTCAGGTAACCTGTAACCCATTATCTAATTTACACATATATGCTTGGTGTTCACTTTGAAAATCCTATACTCTTATACTCTTTCTACTGTCAGATCCCTCTGACTTCCTGTCAACACAATGACATGATGAAACTCCACTACGTGAATGACCAGAGCACACTATCCACACCTGCTGGTGGACACCAGGAATTACAGTGGAACTAAAAATCAACGTTACTCAAACTGGCACTCATCATCATAATCAATCATTCCTATCAAGCATCCAGTAACAATGAATTTAACCACTGTTATTACATTTGAACAAGCAACAGAGGTCTGGAAGGATATTCTACTCCTTCCTTAACGAAACAATCCCCGTTTGAATGTCTTCCACTGTTTCCTCTCCCTCTAACATGCACAGCTAACGTTAGTTGTACATCAGCCCATGAAGGAGGCTGAAGCCTTCTCATCATACTGGTACTAGAGTAAACAGATGTACAGAAATAACCATTTTGTCTGTTTTAAACACACTTACCCCTGTAGTACGACAGGCTCTGGGTCCCTCTCTGCTGGCTCAGCCTTCTGCACCACCTCCCTCTTCAGAGTCCCGATCTCCCAGGCAAATGAGTCGATCAGCTACAGTACAGAAAGACGGGAGAATGATCAGTGATGAGGGATAAAGGAAGAGTGATAGAAGCAACCAAGTTGAGAAAGAAATGAAACCGAGTGAGAGTGTGTGTGTACATTTCTTGTATTTGCGTGAGACTACTTTTCACTCATTCCTGCAGACTCAGGAGCAGGGAAAATGTTAGTCACCTCCCAGTGTGTGTGTCCACCCTCGCCTCAGAAGAGCCACTTCCCCTTTACTGACTGGCCAAGACGACAAGGAAAGAGAAAAATACCCATTTCTAGACAAAACAAAACAGAAGAGACGCCAAACTCACATAACATCCTCTAGCCTAAAACATCTCACGCTGATACTGAAGTTTACAAGATAAATAAATCCAGCCATGCAAAACAAATAGTCCAATTTAGAATTTTTCCACAGACCAGTCATATCCAGTATATGTCACTGTTTCAAACACACAAACACAAAATTAACTGAGTTCACACACACAACTGTGAAATCTGACTGGACTCATACACGCACCCAGACCCCATCCTCAGAGTCTATGCTTCTACAGCCATTCCTTGCTCCTTGTTAGTCTAACCATAAATGAGCACCAGTCAGCAAACCGTGCACGCACGCACTGCCTGCTACTCTCCCACTACAGCTCACTGCCAAGACACACAGCCGGAGAAGAGCAAACGGAAGCTTTAACACATGCTTAATCCTAGAATCCAGTAGATTTAGACAATTACAACCTTCCCTAAATAACCACTTTAGCCATGCTTAAACGACATCAGCTTCTATACTGAATTACTTACATTAGCAATAGTTCACAATATCTAGTGTAAATCTCTGCTTATCTTGAAAGTGGGTTAGGTAAAATAAGCAAAGGTCAAGCATCATTACCGCAGAACAAAGACCTCAGCTTGACCACAGTCACCTCTGGGTGTTTTCATTTCATATGAGGCGACAAACGTCTTCCTGAAAATCAGGAAGATTGCTCAATTACGTATATGGTTGATTCTAAAGAAGTGGTGTAAATTGCAGTCCCACACGCCAAAAAAAAAACATTAAAAAAAAAAACGAATTCAATCCAAGGCAATAGCAAACATATTGTTGAATTTATATAGTAAAAAGTACATGTTTAAACACCTATTTCTATTAAAAAGGTGGTTGTCCCAAACCCTGACTCCTAAACATAATGTTTGAAAATAAAGCAATTAATACATTATTACTTTTATTATTTCAATAGAACAGAGTTCTTATTATATTGAAATAAAGGTACCGATCTAATTAGTAGTTTTGTTTATTTTTAAACATCTAAAAAAAATTCTGTTCCACCTTTTGATGTCAATACTGAAACACATTAAAAGACTGTAGAACGAATGTCTTAAGCCACACCCCTACAAATATTACCTGGTGATGGGATTGCACCCCTCAACAATGGCCACATGGTGAATAGTCCACAAACTTTCTCCAAAATATTTGCAGGCAAGTTGACACATCTTCATGTATTTTTAAGAAGTGTAACTACCGGACATCTAATATATCAAGAAATATGTAAAGTACGGTTTTGGTACTAAAATAGGCTGTTTGCTGGAATGTACAGTCGTGGCCAAAAGTTTTGAGAATGACACAAATATTAATTTCCACAATATTTGCCTCTTCAGTGCCTTTAGATATTTTTGTCAGATGTTACTATGGAATACTGAAGTATAATTACAAGCATTTCACAAGTGTCAAAGGCTTTTATTGACAATTACATGAAGTTAATGCAAAGGGTCAATATTTGCAGTGTTGACCCTTCTTTTTCAAGACCTCTGCAATTCGCCCTGGCATGCTGTCAATTAACTTCTGGGCCACATCCTAACGGATGGTAGCCCATTCTTGCATAATCAATGCATGGAGTTTGTCATCATTTGTGGGTTTTTGTTTGTCCACCCGCCTCTTGAGGATTGACCACAAGTTCTCAATTGGATTAAGGTCTGGGGGGTTTCCTGGCCATGGACCCAAAATATCGATGTTTCGTTCCCCGAGCCACTTAGTTATCACCTTTGCCTTATGGCAAGGTGCTCCATCATGCTGGAAAAGGCCTTGTTCGTCACCAAACTGTTCCTGGATGGTTGGGAGAAGATGCTCTCGGAGGATGTGTTGGTACCATTCTTTATTCATGAACATCCGGCGCCGACAGAGATGGCCGCCTCGCTTCACGTTCCTAGGAAACTATGCAGTATTTTGTTTTTTTGTGTGTTATTTCTTACATTGTTACCCCAGGAAATCTTAGGTTTTATTACATACAGTCGGGAGGAACTATTGGATAAGAGCAACGTCAACATTACGACCAGGAATACGACTTTCCCAAAGCGGATCTTCTGTTTGGCCCACCACCCAGGACAATGGATCGGATCCCAGCCGGCAACCCAAAACAACGGCAACGCAGAAGGGGCGGTCTTCTGGTCAGGCTCCGTAGACAGGCACATCGTGCACCGCTCCCGAGCATACTACTCGCCAATGTCCAGTCTCTTTACAACAAGGTAGACAAAATCCGAGCAAGGGTTGCCTTCCAGAGACACAGAGACTAACGTTCTTTGTTTCATGGAAACATGGCTCACTCGAGACACGCTATCAGAGTCGGTACAGCCACCTGGTTTCTTCACGCATTGTGCCGACAGAAACAAGCATCTCTCAGGTGAGAAGGGCGGCGGTGTATGCCTTAAGATTAATGAGACGTGGTGTGATCATAACAACATACAAGTCCTTTTGTTCACCTGACTTAGAATTCCTCACAATTAAATGCAGACCGCATTATCTACCAAGAGAATTCTCTTTGATCATAGTCACAGATGTGTATATCCCCCCCCCCCCCCCCCCCAAGCAGACACATCGACGGCCCTGGACGAACATCATTTGACAGCATGCATTGTAGCTGTGGATTTTAACAAGGCTAATCTGAAAACCAGCCTCCCTAAATTTTATAAGCATATCGATTGCGCGACCGGGCTGGCAAGAATCCTGGATCATTGTTATTCTAACTTCCGCGACGCGTAAGGTCCTCGCCCGCCCTACTTTTGAAAAAGCTGACCACAACTCCATTTTGTTGCTCCCAGCCTATAGACCGAAACTAAAACAGGAAGCGCCCGTGCTCAGATGTTCAACGCTGGTCCAACCAATTGGATTCCAAGCTTCAAGATTGCTTCGATCATGTGGACTTGGATATGTTCCGCATAGCGTCAAACAACAACATTGATGACTACGCTGATTTGGTGAGCGAGTTTATTAGCAAGAGCATCGGTGATGTTGTACCCACAGCGTCTATTAAAACATTCCCCAACCAGTGCTTTTAAATCAGGGCAAGGTGACCGGAAACATGACCGAATAAAAACAGTGTAGCTATTCCATCCGCAAGGCAATCAAACAAGCTAAGCGTCAGTATAGAGAAAGTAGAGTCGCAATTCAACAGCTCAGACATGAGAGGTATGTAGCAGGGTCGACAGTCAATCATGGAGTACAAAAGAAAAACCTGCCCCGTCGCGGACCTACGATGTCTTGCTCCCAGAAGAACTAAACAACTTCTTTGCTCGCTTTGAGGGCAATACAGTTCCACGGAACAGCCCACTACCAAACCCTGCGGGCTCTCCTTCACTGCAGCCAATGTGAGTAAAACATTTAAACGTGTTAACCCTCGCAAGGCTGCAGGCCCAGATGGCATCCCCAGCCGCATTCTGAGAGCACGCGCAGACCAGCTGGCTGGTGTGTTTACGGACATATTCAATCAATCCTTATCCCAGTTTGCTGTTCCCACATGCTTCAAGAGGGCCACCATTGTTCCTGTTCCCAAGAAAGCTAAGGTAACAGCTAAATGACTACCACCCTGTGGCACTCACTTCCATCATCATGACGTGCTTTGAGAGACTAGTCAAGGATCATATCACCTCCACCCTACCTAACACACTAGACCCACTCCAATTTGCTTATCGCCCCAATAGGTCCACAGACGACGCAATCGCAATCACACTGCCGTAACCCATCTGGACAAGTGGAATATCTATGCGAGAATGCTGTTCATCGACTACAGCTCAGCATTTAACACCATAGTACCTTCCAAACTCGTCAATAAGCTTGAGATCCTGGGTTTCAACCCCATCCTGTGCAACTGGGTCCTGGAATTCCTGACGGGCCACCCCCAGGTGGTGAGGGTAGGTAACAACATTTTCACCCCGCTGATACTCAACACTGGGGCCTGTTCTCAGCCCTCTCCTGTACTCCCTGTTCACCCATGACTGCGAGGCCATGCACGCCTCCAACTCAATCAAGTTTGCAGACGACACTACAGTGGTAGGCTTGACTACTAACAACGACGAGACTGCCTACAGGGAGGAGGTGAGGGCCCTCGGAGTGTGGTGTCAGGAAAATAACCTCACACTCAAAGTCAACAAAACAAAGGAGATGATCATGAACTTCAGGAAACAGCAGAGGGAGCAGCCCCCTTTCCACATCGACGGGACAGTAGTGGAGAGGGTGGGAAGTTAAGTTCCTCGGCGTAGACATCCCGGACAAACTGAAATGGTCCACCCACACAGACATCGTGGTGAAGAAGGCGCAGTAGCGCCTCTTCAACCTCAGGAGGCTGAAGAAATTCGGATTGTCACTAAAAACACTCAAACTTTTACAGATGCACAATCAAGAGCATCCTGTCGGGCTGTATCACAGCCTGGTGCAGTAACTGCTCTGCCCACAACAGTAAGGCTCTCCAGAGGGTAGTGCGGTCTGCACAACGCATCCCCGGGGGCAAACTACCTGCCCTCCATGACACCTACAGCACCCGATGTCACAGGAAGGGCAAATAAAATCAAGGACAACAACCACCCGAGCCACTGCCTGTTCACCGCGCTATCATCCAGAAGGCGTGGTCAGTACAGGTGCATCAAAGCGGGGACCGAGAGACTGAAAAACAACTTCCATCTCAAGGCCATCAGACTGTTAAAAAGCCACCACTAACATTGAGTAGCTGCTGCCAACATACTTACTCAACTCTAGCCACATTAATAATATAAAAAATGTAATAAATGTAGCACTAGCCACTTTAAACAATGCCACGTTATATGTTTACATGCCCTACATTACTCATCTCATATGTATATACTGTACTCGATACCATATACTGCATCTTGCCTATGCCGTTCGGCCAGCACTCATTCATATATTTGTATGTACATATTCTTATTAATTCCTTTACACTTGTGTGTCTAAGGTAGTTGTTGTGAAATTGTAACGTTAGATTACTTGTTAGATATTACTGCATGGTCGGAACTAGAAGCACAAGCATTTCGCTACACTTGCATTAACATCTGCTAACCATGTGTATGTGACAAATAAAATTTGATCTTAGGCAAAATTGTGAGTGAGCCCACTCCCTTGGCTGAGAAGCAACCCCACACATGAATGGTCTCAGGATGCTTTACTGTTGGCATGACACAGGACTGATGGTAGCGCTCACCTTGTCTTCTCCGGAGAATATTTTTTCCCGGATGCTCCAAACAAATCGGAAAAAGGATTCAGAGAAAATGACTACCTCAGTCCTCAGCAGTCCAATCCCTGTACCTTTTGCAGAATATCATTCTGTCCCGGTTGCTTTTCCTGGAGAGAAGTGGCTTCTTTGCTGCCCTTCTTGACACCAGGCCATTCTCCAAAAGTCTTCGCCTCACTGTGTGTGCAGATGCACTCACATCTGCCTGCTGCCATTCTTGAGCAAACTCTGTACTGGTGGTGCCCCGATCCCGCAGCTGAATCAACTTTAGGTGATGGTCCTGGTGCTTGCTGGACTTTCTTGGGCGCCCTGAAGCCTTCTTCGCAACAATTTAACTGCTCTCCTTGAAGTTCTTGATGATCCGATAAATGGTTGATTTAGGTGCAATCTTACTGGCAGCAATATCCTTGCTTGTGAAGCCCTTTTTGTGCAAAGCAATGTTGATGGCATGAGTTTCCTTGCAGGTAACCATGGTTGACAGAGGAATAACAATGATTCGAAGCACCACCCTCCTTTTGAAGCTTCCAGTCTGTTATTAGAACTCAATCAGCATGACAGAGTGATCTCCAGCCTGATTCTAGTCAACACTCACACCTGTGTTAACGAGAGAATCACTGACATGATGTCAGCTGATCCTTTTGTGGCAGGGCTGAAATGCAGTGGAAATGTTTTTGGGGGATTCAGTTCATTTGCATGGCAAAGAGGGACTTTGCAATTAATTGCAATTCATCTGATCACTCTTCATAACATTCTGGAGTGTACAAACTGAGGCAGCAGACTTTGTGAAAATTAATATGTGTCATTCTCAAAACTTTTGGCCACGTCTGTACATCTGTCCAAATGAAAGATAACCAGCCATATGTTAGCTATGGGGATTCTTCAAAGTCCAAAATAAGTAAACATTTGTAAACTAAAATGGTCACAAGCAAAACAATTGACACTACAGAGGCAGTGCCATTGAGGTCATCTCCATTTTAAAGTTGCATGTGCCATGCTCTACCAACTGAGCAACAAACGACCACCATCTGGATAGTGGACAATTGCATACTTCAGGAAAAAGTATAGAGATGCATAGGCAGCATGGGGCTCCAACCGTCTAAGAGCCCAAACATTTACATCTATTTCGCCAAAGCACAAACATCTATAACGTGCTATACTGTATTGTACCCTACTGTGATCTACTATACCTTACTCCACTGGACTGTGCCCTACTCTACTGTGCTCTACTGTACCCTATTCTACTGAACTGTGCTTTACTGTATTCTTCTATGCTGTACTCTACTATAGTGTACCCTACTCTACTGTACTTAAGTGTCTTACAATTAAAGGGCCCATTGACTCTTGATCTTGTGGTATTGAGACAACTCAAGACCACAAATTAAGTCTTTAATTTGTCGTGGTCTCAACTCACTGGGTCTGGTTCTTTCTTGGGACAAAGGAGGAAATGCTCTCTGATCATTGGCTGAACACTCCCAACCTATAGGAATCCCAACCAAGTTGACTACATTTAAAATGGTGGAAGCCCTCAACGGCAATGTCCATACTAAATTAAGTAATATCCTCCTTATATCTCTAGGGTTGACACACGACACAAAAACTGCTTTTATTTTACCAAAATAAAGATTGGTAAAATGATAATTCATAATATGCATAAGTAATAAAATCAAAATTCATAATATGCATAAGTAATAAAATCAATCAACACGTTTCAGATTCGTACAATCAACATTGAACATTTTACAGAGAACAATAGAGAAGACATTGCACTAAATTCAATTGAAAGGTTCGGAAAATCAGGTTAAATCCTGTTTTTGCTATTTTGTTAATTTGGTATGCAACTTTTTCCATTATGTTTCTGCACTGACAAATTTAGTGGGGTGGAAAGGAATTCAGGTAAATATTTCAAATATACCAACAAAGTGTGTGAGTAGTGTGTGTGTGTGTGTGTGTGTGTGTGTGTGTGTGTGTGTGTGTGTGTGTGTGTGTGTGTGTGTGTGTGTGTGTGTGTGTGTATATATATATACACATACACATACACATACAGTGGGGCAAAAAGTATTTAGTCAGCCACCAATTGTTCTCCCACTTAAAAAGATGAGGCCTGTAATTTTCATCATAGGTAGGTACACTTCAACTATGACAGACAAAATGAAAAAAAAAATCCAGAAATTCACATTGTAGGATTTTTAATGAATTTATTTGCAAATTATGGTGGAAAATAAGTATTTGGTCACCTACAAACAAGCAAGATTTCTGACTCTCACAGTATGTGTACAGTGAAGCTAAAACATGAATGTCCTCCTGTATTTTGGATTTGAGATCAAATTAGCAAAATTACATGACATTACAGAATGCCACCTCTTATTTGAGGGTATTTTCATACATATGTGTTCTACCATTTAGTAGAGGTGTTAAGGTTAAACAGAAATTGGAATCGTTAACATTTAGAAAAAAAGAAAATAAGAGAAAAACAAAGTATTGCTACAAATGTTTAAATGTAGCTAATTAAACCAATCACACGCCAGGCACACAACCAATCCCATTTCACGGAAATTTTCTCCTCAGATCTGTGCCGCCCATTTCTGTCAGCTAAGTAATAGCTAGCTAGCAAGAACAACAATGAAATGTGGTGTAATTGAAGCTTTTTCTTTTACAAAAAAAAACAAATGAACATGAACAACCACAACCAAAAGTAGAAGATGGATGATGAAGATTGTAGTGCCGGAGATGTTGCTACCAATCCACCACCTCAGAAAAAGATCGCTTCGCAATTTCAAGTGGCAAAGGAGGGACAAAACTTGCAACACAATGTTCTGTGTGTACTGTCGAAAATGTGGAGTAATAGCAGTAGGGAAGAGTTATTTTGCCACTGGGTTCAAAAACATAAAACACGAGTCGCTGCTAAAACACAACTTAAGCCAAAAGCACATCCAGTGTAGAGGTCGACAAATTTAAATCGGAATGGCTGATTAATTTGGGCAGATTTCAAGTTTTCATAACAATCGGAAATCTGTATTTTTGGACACCGATTTTTTAAATATTTTTTCTAACTTTATTTAACGAGGCAAGTCAGTTAAGACCAAATTCATATTTTCAATGACGGCCTAGGAACAGTGGATTGTTCAGGGGCAGAACGACAGATTTTTTTTTACCTTGTCAGCTCAGGGATTCAATCTTGCAACCTTACAGTTAACTAGTCCAACGCTCTAACCACCTGCCGCACGAGGGGCCTGCCTGTTACGCGAATGCAGTAAGAAGCCACGGTAAGTTGCTAGCTAGCATTAAAGTTCTTAAAAAACAAACAATCATAATCACTAGTTATAACTACACATGGTTGATGATATTACTAGTTTATCTAGCGTGTCCTGCATTGCATATAATCGATGCAGTACGCATTTGCGACATGTACCTAAACATAAACATCAATGCCTTTCTTAAAATCAATACACAGAAGTATATATTTTTAAACCTGCATATTTATCTAAAGAAATATGTTAACCAGGTGAAATTGTCACTTCTCTTGCATTGATTGCACGCAGAGTCAGGATATATGCAACAGTTTGGGTAGCCTGGCTCATTGGGAACTAATTTGCAAGAAATGTACGTAATTATGACAAAACATTGAAGGTTGTGCAATGTAAAAGCAATATTTAGACTTCGGGATGCCATCCATTAGAGAAAATACGGAACGGTTCCATATTCCACCGAAAGAATAAACATTTTGTTTTTTCGAAATGATAGTTTCCGGAATCGACCATATTAATGACCTAAGGCTCATATTTCTGTGTCTTATTATGTTAAAATTAAGTCTAGGATTTGATAGAGCAGTCTGACTGAGCGATGGTAGGCACCAGCAGGCTCGTAAGCATTCATTCAAACAGCACTTTTGTGAGTTCTGCCAACAGCTCTTCGCAATGCTCCAAGCATTGCGCTGTTTATGACTTCAAGCCTATCAACTCCAGAGATTAGGCTGGTGTAACCAATGTGAAATGGCTAGCTAGTTAGCAGGGTCCGCGCTAATAGCGTTTCAAATGTCACTCGCTCTGAGACTTGGAGTAGTTGTTCCCCTTGCTCTGCATGGGTAACGCTGCTTCGAGTGTGGCTGTTGTCGATGTGTTCCTGGTTCGAGCCCAGGTAGCGGTGAAGAGAGGGATGTTATGCTGTTACCCTGGCAATACTAAAGTGCCTATAAGAACATCCAATAGTCAAAGGTATATGAAATACAAACGGTATAGAGAGAAATAGTCCTATAATAACAACAACCTAAAACTTCTTACCTGGGAATATTAAAGACTCGTGTTAAAAAGGAACCACCAGCTTTCATATGTTCTCATGTTCTGAGAAAGGAACTTAAACGTTAGCTTTCTTACATGACACATATTGCACATTGACTTTCTTCTACAACACTTTGTTTTTGCATTATTTAAACCAAATTGAACATGTTTCATTATTTATTTGAGGCTTTTTTGGTCCTCCAATAATCGGTATCTGTGTTGAAAAATCATAAATTGGTCGACATCTAATCGAGTGCCAGGACAATTGCATCGTGGCAGGAGCAACATCACTACGTCAACTAGCTTAGACATATATTTGACAGGCAACAGGTGACAGCCGAAGCCGGTGAACAGGCAAAACTAAAGATAAAATGTAACACTGCAATGCCAAAAGACATTATTTTTATACCAAATTCATGCACATGTTTCTCAACCCAGTAAAATAATGGAATACAAATCAACCCGATATATGGAAGCATGGTGTCCTGCACAAATGTTATTGGTAACATCGCGGACACTATCCTGTAAGAGGGTTAGTGCTATCTGGGATCCTTGACGTCCCTACCCTAAACCTAAAAGCAACTTTATTTATTAGCTAGATTCTAGAGCAAATCAATTGATTAGTTATTGTGAGAGGAGACTAAACATTTATTTAATTATTGTCACCATCATAATCTGTTAGCCAAATGCAGTAATGGATAACAGTTCAGTTCTGTTATACTTTTGAATACAATCAATGTTATGTTTTGTATGTTACATATGTTTATCCAAAACAAATCACCTATGTAAATATGTTTGCAGTTGCACTTTTGAATAGAATTATAAAAATAGTTTTTATTCTAATGTCTTGCCCACTCTCTAGTGATGTGTTCGACACAATCAAGGTAACAACTGATGACCATTGAGAATGATAGGAATGTCACTTGCAGTTTTTTTTTTTAAACAACACATTTTGTCTGGTGCTCCATATTATTTGAAGATCGGAACATCAGTGCTACCAATGAAAAAACACATTTAGAGCCCTGCATACGTGGCGTTAACAGATGTTTGGACATCTATGAACATGCTATCATATCATTTGCAATGAGCCATCACATTGCTGAGAAGTGGGACTGACCACCGAGAACATGGAGGAGGCACACAGCAAAGGACCTAAAACAGCATCTAAAAACAGCATTGTGTGTGGGGGACAGCAGTAAGGTAAGCTCCGTCTGGTAGCCATGACTGTGATAAATGGAACTGCACTGCAACCTCACGGTCATAACCAGGACCATATCTGCATTGTGAATTCACTTCATTTCATTTTATGATTTCAAAAAAGAATTTAAAACGTTAAGAACAATTTTAATTTGTTACATCCCTACCTAGGGCTGAAGCGGTCATGCCATTTTGTCAGCCGGTGATTGTCAAGCAAATAACTGGCGTGCTCAAGGTAATTGACCGGTAATAAACACATTTAGCATCTCCTGGCCTCCACGCACAGCCTACAACCTACTGATGCAGACCTATGGAACATCTACATTTTAAAAAGTCTAATAAATCCAAGTAATATATCCAACACAATAAATCCATTATTTATTTTAGACACGTTTAAAGAAACATGACATGAAGAAAATGTAGTCCATTTCAGAAGAACAGAATAGCACTCTCTGATTTGGCTATGTCATATAGCTGTGAGCTACACTACTTCATTTAGCAGACAAGACTTTCTTAGAATTTGGTTGCATTATTTTATAGTATGAAGAATAAGATTAAACAGCTGAATGAAATAGAAATGATACTTTCTCCAAACGATTTGAGGGAGTGAACACATGCAGCTATTCTGTGTTGAGCGGCTAACAAAGAAACAGGTCCTCCTATATGCTTTATTTACAGTTATTTATGTAACTTTAGTTATACAAATGTTGGGAAATATGTTCTGATTTGTAATACATTCTAAGGCTGTATGATGCAACTAATGATCATTTGAAAAAAGTTGCATGAAAGGCTGTACACACTTCATCAGTCTCTTATTCATAATTTGACAAGCACTTGATAATGCCTCAAATTCCCCAGCTGCACCCCGTGTGTGGCTGTAAAGCTCCATAAAAAAAACAATGCCTTTTGCGGCCAGTGGGCGTCGTGCCCTTGGGCTGAATATAATAATTATAATTCCCTCTCCTGGCTGTGTGCCGAAGCACTTCTAACCCACATGGGTCTTTCTCACAGGCTACAAGTGAAGACCGACACATCGGGAAGCAACTGCGCGTGGCGCATATTGAAGATATTGGAAGAACTGTCCACATTTACTTTTTGTCAGCCGACAAGATGAGTAGACCTAACGAACAGCAAAAGCTCCAGCCTGTCAATCTACTATCCCCTTGGTACAAAGGTTGACCTATTCTCTTCTGTACCAGAAATAAATATTCCAAACATAGTCTGCAACAGTTGTGGGATGCGATAGATACCAAATTAATACAACCACTACCATCAAAAAAACATGTTTTAAGCAATAAGTCTGATGCAAAGATGAGAACATTTAGCTTAAAATTGATAAACTATTACACTATTTCTTCACATTATAAGCGCAGCAATGTGCACACGGAAGTAGGCTATAATTGCGAATGTTTCATTAGCAGGAAAACACCACGCTCCAAAGTGACCACAAATGCGATTATGCACGTAATACCTTTTATTATAAAGGAGTATTTTTATGGTAAATTATCTTCCCCAAAATTGAAACTCGATGCCTATGTACGCCAGTTAGGCTCTACACTCGTTGTAAAGTGGATTAATGTGTTTCATTTTAAGAGGATATTTAGCCACTTTAGTTGTGATACAAACCTTATCATGAGGCGTGCTACATGAGGTGTGAGACCTATGATTTGAAAAAGTTGCAGCGTAAGGTTAGTATTTGGTCCCATATATTGCTTCTACCCAATGACAACAAACATGCAGCTTGTTGGGTGCATTTGCTGTTTGTTTTGGGATGTAAAATGTAAATGTAAATGGATGTTTATGGGCCATGTCTAGTGATGGGTGTCTGGAGTAATTTTCTTTATAACAGAGCATAGACAATATTTCTGAACACTTTGAAATACATCATGATGCTGCAATGATTAACTTCTTATGGCTGCAGGGGCAGTATTGAGTAGCTCGGATGAAAAGGTGCCCAGAGTAAACGGCCAGCTCCTCAGTCTCAGTTGCTAATATATGCATATTATTATTAGTATTGAATAGAAAACTCTAAAGTTTCCAAAACTGTCAAAATATTGTCTGTGCGTATAACAGAACTGATATTGCAAGCGAAACCCTGAGGAAAATCAAACCAGGAAGTGGCTTCTATTTTGAAAACTTCATGTTCCATAGGCTGCCTTTGCTCCATTTAAAGGGATATCAACCAGATTATCTTTCCTATCGCTTCCTCAAGGTGTCAGTCTTCAGACAGTTTCAGGCTTTTATTTTGAAAAATAATTCAGAAAGATAACATCGCGTCAGGTGTTCGCATGAGTTTTGCTTGCGCAACAGTTTGGGCAGCCACTGCCGTTCCCTCTCCTACTGACAAATACAGTTGCAGTTGATATATTATCAATCATATATTTTAAAAACATCCTGAGGATTGATTATAAAAAACATTTGACATGTTTCTGTGGACATTACGGATACTATTTGGAATTTGTCTGCGTTGTCGTGACCGCTCTTTCCTGTGGACTTCTGAACATAACGCGTGCCAAACAAACTGAGGTATTTTGGATATAAAAATAATCTTCATGGAACAAAAGGAACATTTATTGTGTAACTGGGAGTCTCGTGAGTGAAAACATCCGAAGATCAAAGATAAACGATTAATTTGATTGCTTTTCTGATTTGTGACCAAGCTACTTGATGCTAGGTGTACATAATGTTTTGTCGGGTGATCGATAAACTTACAAATGCTTGGATTGCTTTCGCTGTAAAACATATTTTCAAATTCTGACACGACAGGTGGATTAACAAAAGGCTAAGCTGTGTTTTGCTATATTGCACTTGTGATTTCATGAATATAAATATTTTTAGTAATATTATTTGAATGTGGCGCTATGCAATTCAGCGGTTGTTGATGACAATTATCCCGTTAACGGGATGGCAGCCATAAGAAGTTAAGACAATTAATAAATTGACATAGGCTACAACAACAGATGCTAACCTTTACCAGGGAAGGTTAGCATCTTTAGGGGTATCACATTGTCATTATTCGGATTTTTCATAATCATGGCAGCATCCAAGTGAATGTATGTCTTCAAACCAGGACTGTCAAAGTTAAAATAAAAAAGCATTGCGCTACATTTTTAATGCTGTAAATATTTTTGACTGCATTAATCGCATCTCTATTTCTTCACCGCACTGACCTTAACACATACGTTACTGCACGGACCCTATACCACACACGGCACTCGATGACAGTAGCACCTTACGTCTTAAAAATCCACTATGTGCGCAGTTGAGCAACAATTTTTAAAGGAGAACTTAAGAGTTCAACCATAAACACATTTCCAGGCATTTCATTAGAGAACAGCAAAAATATAATTTGTACAGAAGTAGCTAGCTAGTTAAGCTAACATTAGCTATCTAGCTAAACAAAAGATTGTTTACTATGCCATGGCTGAATGCCTCTTAATATAGCTCTAATTTCCTACAATGGTTCCCCCCCCCATCCATAAGATTCTAAGAAAGTTGAAGCTCATTTACAGCATTTCTATACAATTTAAAAACTCTAAAATGCTATTTGGAGATCTCAAAAACCAGCAAAAATGACCCCAGCCATTATCACATTGGCTGGCGTGAATGAAGAAGCTACAGCAACCAATCTACAAACACATTGCCTATTAGCGGCACCATGAATTCACATTAACTCATCACCGGATTAAAAACTATAATTTAATACGTACAGAAAAGTTAGCAGAAAAGGTATTTTATTAACAGATGGTAAACAAATACATTTGCTTGAAATATTTTTCAGATTTACTGCTAATTTTCTGCAATTCTACACATTTTGTCTGGGGTGGAGATACATTTTTGCAGTTTTAAAAGCTATTTTCCTGCAATTCTACACATTTTGTCTGGGGTGGGGAGACATTTTTGCAGTTTTAAAAGCTAATTTCCTGCAATTCTACACATTTTGTCTGGGGTGGGGAGACATTTTTGCAGTTTTAAAAGCTAATTTCCTGCAATTCTACACAGAATGCCATGACTTATGCCATCCGAGTAAACACTCATGAATTACGGACCGGGCTCGCAGGGTTAGTTAGGGCCCCCGGGAACATGCCCTGTTGGTAATTCACCCATGGTAACTACAAGTTTAAATAGCTGGTTAGACTAACTAGACTAATTTACCAATCAAAAAATGTTTAACTGACATAGTCTAATTGAGTGACTGTCAGTGAGTGACATATAACAAGCGCAACCAAGTTTCAAAATTGCACCTTGTGTATTCTACTAACAATCAACAATAAGTTGAGCCGCCAACAGAGTTCCTAAATAAATAAAAATACAAAGTCCCGACCTCGGGGTCCTCACATGTAGCTACGGCCGTGTGTGTGTGTGTGTGTGTGTGTGTGTGTGTGTGTGTGTGTGTGTGTGTGTGTGTGTGTGTGTGTGTGTGTGTGTGTGTGTGTGTGTGTGTGCAAGTGTTAACCTTCAAAAACATTGATAACAGGGAGTAGGCCTAAGGTGGTTGCTGAGGGGAGAAGTGCTCATAATAATGGCTGGAATGGAGCAAATAGAATGATGTCAAACACCTGGTTGCCATGTGTTTTATGTATTTGATACCATTCCAGCCACTACCATGAGCCCGTTCTCCCCAATGTTCCTCGGCCTTCATTGAAAATAAGAATCTGTTCTTAACTGACTTGCCTAGTTAAATAAAGGCTAAATAAAAAATTAAGGTGTCACCAACCTCCTGTGGAGTAGGCCTACTTAAATATTGGGAGCATTTTGTTTATGATACAGATTCATTTTGTTTCCGTCCCTGCAATGCACTGCTTTTTAAATGGACAAATCTTTCTTTAGGACCAAAATTTTAGCAAATTAAAAAATGTTGATTAAAATCACGATAAACTAACAAAAATCATTTGATTAATCACGATTCATTATTTGACAGCCCTAGTTCAAACATCTTCTACTCTCACTTACAAAAAATGTAATACAAAATTACACCTGACATCATTCAGTTACTAATGGGCAAGACAAACTGGGCGGCAGGTAGCCTAGTGGTTAGAGCATTGGACTAGTAACCGAAAGGTTGCAAAATCGAATCCCCGAGCTGATAAGGTAAAAATCTGTCATTCTGCCACTGAACAAGGCAGTTAACTCACTGTTCCTAGGCCATCATTGACAATAAGATTTTGTTCTTAACCGACTTGCCTAGTTAAATAAAAGGTAAATAAATATACACTGCTCAAAAAAATAAAGGGAACACTTAAACACAATGTAACTCCAAGTCAATCACACTTCTGTGAAATCAAACTGATTGACAATACATTTCACATGCTGTTGGACACTCCCAATAAAGGAGTGGTTCTGCAGGTGGTGACCACAGACCACTTCTCAGTTCCTATGCTTCCTGGCTGATGTTTTGGTCCCTTTTGAATGCTGGCGTAGCATGAGCCGGAGTCTACAACCCACACAAGTGGCTCAAGTAGTGCAGCTCATCCAGGATGGAACATCAATGCGAGCTGTGGCAAGAAGGTTTGCTGTGTCTGTCAGCGTAGTGTCCAGAGCATGGAGGCGCTACCAGGAGAACGGCCAGTACATCAGGAGACGTTGAGGAGGCCGTAGGAGGGCAACAACCCTGCAGCAGGACCGCTATCTCCGCCTTTGTGCAAGGAGGAGCACTGCCAGAGCCCTGCAAAATGACCTCCAGCAGGCCACAAATGTGCATGTGTCTGCTGAAACGGTCAGAAACAGACTCCATGAGGGTGGTATGAGGGTCCGACGTCCACAGGTGGGGGTTGTGCTTACAGTCCAACACTGTGCAGGACGTTTGGCATTTGCCAGAGAACACAAAGATTGGCAAATTCCCCACTGGTGCCCTGTGCTCTTCACAGATGAAAGCAGGTTCACACTGAGCACGTGACAGAGTCTGGAGACACCGTGGAGAACGTTCTGCTGCCTGCAACATCCTCCATCATGACCGGTTTGGCGGTGGGTCAGTCATGGTGTGGGGTGGCATTTCTTTGGGGGGGGGGGGGGGGGTCGCACAGCCCTCCATGTGCTCGCCAGCTGTAGCCTGACTGCCATTAGGTACCGAGATAAAATCCTCAGACCCTTGTGAGACCATATGCTGGTGCGGTTGGCCCTGGGTTCCTCCTAATGCAAGACAATGCTAGACCTCGTGTGGCTGGAGTGTGTCAGCAGTACCTGCAAGAGGAAGGCATTGATGCTATGGACTGGCCCGCCTGTTCCCCAGACTTGAATCCAATTGAGCACATCTGGGACATCATGTCTCACTCCATCCACCAATGCCACGTTGCACCAGACTGTCCAGGAGTTGGAGGATGCTTTAGTCCAGGTCTGGGAGGAGATCCCTCAGGAGACCATCCGCCACCTCATCAGGAGCATGCCCAGGCATTGTAGGGAGGTCATACAGGCACGTGGAGGCCACATACACTACTGAGCCTCATTTAGACTTGTTTTAACGACATTACATCAAAGTTGGATCAGCCTGTAGTGTGGTTTTCCACTTTAATTTTGAGTGACTCCAAATCCAGACCTCCATGGGTTGATAATTTATCAATCAAAATCAAATGTGCGTGTGATTTTGTTGTCAGCATATTCAACTATGAAAAGAAAACAGTATTTAATAAGAATATTTAATTCAGATCTAGGATGTGTTATTTTAGTGTTCCCTTAATTTTTTGAGCAGTATATATATTTTTTTAAATGGACCCAATGACTCACAACCGTGATGCAGTCATTACATGCAAGGGATATGAAACAAATACTAAACTTTAGACTAATTGAATACACTACATGAATTTGTCCAAAAACATGATTTCTACAAACAGATCTGTATGAAAATACCCTCAAATAAAAAGTGACATTCTGTCCTATCACCTTATAGTAATCATTTGATCTTATAACCAAAATGCTGGAGTACAGAGCCAAAATTAAAATGTTAGCTTCACTGTCCAAAGTATAGAGTATATAGCCTTTCATCTTTCCCTTGGTCTGGTAAGCCACATGAACAGGAACTGATTTATGACTGGACTGATAAGACTCAGGTTGAAGTCAGACAGATTCCTGGAATTTCAGTCTGGAGTGGACCTAGTGACACTTCTCTTTTTTCCCCACTTTCCTTTTCATCCTCCTCTCTATTACATTTTAATCATTTAGCAGGACGCGCTTACCCAGAGCGACTTACAGTTAGTGCATTCATCTTAAGATAGCTAGATGAAACCACCACTTATTTCACTGTTGTAGTAAGTACAACAATGTCAGTGACAGTACGAAAAGACAAGGTTATTATTTTTTAAATACATTTTGTGTGTGTGTGTGTGTGTGGGGGGGGGCATATGTCTTATTTAAGATACTCTTCTGAAGAGGTAGGTTTTCAGATGTTTTCAGAACATGGGCAGGGACTCTTCCTTCGTAGCATCAAGGGGAGGCTGGTTCCAGAACTGAGGTGCCTGGACAGAGAAGAGCCTTGACTGGGCTGAGCAGGAGCTGACTTCCCATAAGGGTGGGATGGCCAACAGTTCCAGAGGTGGCAGAATCGAGTGCTCAGGTTGGGATGTAGGGTTTGAGCATTGCCTAAATGTAGGAAGGGGCAGTTCACATTGCTGCTCCGTAGGTAAGCACCATGATCTTGTAGTGGGTTTAGACTGAAGGGGCGAAGGAAAAAAGTAGTTGCATGTCATCTGCATAGCAATGATAGGAGAGACCATGAGAGAACATGACAGAGCCGAGTGACTTGGTGTATAGAGAAAAGAGGAGGGATAAATCTATGAAGATGAGAACAGAGGAGAGAGTCAGCTTTGGCAGAGCGGAGATCCTCCGTGACAGAGTAGAGCAGTCTCAGTTGACTGACCCGTCTTGAAGCCTGACTGATTAGGGTCATGAAGATCATTCTGAGAGAGAACGAGATAGTTGGTCAGAGACGGCATGCTCAAGTGTTTTGGAAAGAAAAGAAAGGGATTCCGGTTTATAGTTTGAAAGAGGGATCGGGTGATGGTTTCTTTTATTTTAAAAAAAAGTTTGTATTTACCCCCTTTTTCAATCTTGTTTCATCGCTGCAACTCCCCAGCGAGCTCCGGAGGAGAAGGTAGAGTCATGTGCTCTCCAAAACATGACCAGCCAAACCACGCTCACTTAACCCGGAAGCCAGCCACACCAATGTGCCGGAGGAAACATCGCTCACCCAACCCGACCCGCCACAGGTGTAGCTAGAGCACTGAGCCACCCCGGCCAAACCCTCCCCTAACCCGCTGGGCAATTGTGCGCTGCCCTATGGGACTCCCGATCTCGGCCGGTTGTGATACAGCCCAGGTTAACAAACAGATCAACGACCATTTCGAATCCCGCCATGCCTTCTCCGTTATGCAATCTGGTTTCTGATCTGGTCATGGGTGCACCTCAGCCACGCTCAAGGTCCTAAACGATATCATAACCACCATCGATAAAAGACAGTACTGTGCAGCAGTCTTCATCAACCTGGCCAAGGCTTTCGACTCTGTCAATCGCAGACTCAATAGCCTTGGTTTCTCAAATGACTGCCTCGCCTGGTTCACCAACTACTTCTCAGACCGAGTTCAATGTGTAAAATCGGAGGGCCTGTTGTCCGGACCTCTGGCAGTCTATGGGGGTGCCGCAGGTATACTCAGGCCGACTCTTTTCCCTGTATATATCAATGATGTTGCTCTTGCTGCTGGTGATTCACTGATCCACCTCTACGCAGACAACACCATTCTGTATACTTCTGGCCCTTCTATGGACACTTAACTAACCTCCAAACGAGCTTCAATGCTACACAACACTTCTTCAGTGGCGCATGCTCTTCAACCGATCGCTGCCCGCTCCCGCCGGCACGACTAGCATCACTATTCTGGACGATTCTGACTTGGTATTTGTAGTTGTCCACATATTCTTAGGTATCTGGTTAGACTGTAAAATTTCCTTTCAAACTCACATTAAGCATCTCCAATCCAAAATTAAAATTCTGCAACAAAGCCTAATTCACTCATCCTGCCAAACATACCCTCATAAAACAGACTATCCTACCAATCATTGACTTTGGCTAAGTCATTTTAAAAAAATAGCCTCCAACAATCTACTCAGCAAATTGGATATAGTCTATCACAGTGCCATCCGTTTTGTCACCAAAGCCACATATACTACCCACCACTGCGACATGTATGCTTTCGTTGGCTGGCCCTCATCTTGTATGTCTTTCATTTCCTAATAATTGCACCCACAGTTGATTTCTTCAAACCAAGCTGCTTACCTATTGCAGATGCAGTCTTCCCAGCCTGGTGCAGGTCTACAATTTTGTTTCTGGTGTCCTTTGACAGCTCTTTGGTCGTGGCCATAGTAGAGTTTGGAGTGTGACTATTTGAAGTTGTGGACATGTGTCTTTTATACTGATAACAAGTTCAAACAGGTGCCATTAATACAGGTAACTAGTGGAGGACAGAGGAGCCTCTTAAAGAAGAGGTTACAGGTCTGTGAGTGCCAGAAATCTTGCTCGTTTGTAGGTGACCAAATACTTATTTTCCACCATAATTTGCAAATAAATTAATAAAAAATCCTACAATGTGATTTTCTGAATTTTTTCCCCCTCATTTTTTCTGTCATAGTTGAAGTGTACCTATGATGAAATTTACAGGCCTCATCTTTTTAAGTGGGAGAACTTGCACAATTGGTGGCTGACTAAATACTTTTTTGCCCTGCTGTATATCACTGCACCTGTACACAGCCCATCTGTAAATAGCCCACCCAACTGCCTTATCCCCATATTGTTCGTTTTTTTGCTCTTTTGCACCCCAGTATCTGTACTTGCACGTCACCATCTGCACATCTATCACTCAAGTGTTAATGCTAAATTGTTATTATTTCGCCACTATGGCCTATTTATTACCGTACCTCCCTAATCTTACTACATTTGCACACACACTGTATATATATTTCTCTACTGTGTTATTGACTGCACGTTTGTTTATCCCATGTGTAACTGTTGTTTTTAAATCGCACTGCTTTGCTTTATCTTGGCCAGGTCGCAGTTGTAAATGAGAACTTGTTCTCAACTGGCCTACCTGGTTAAATAAAAGGTGAACTCAAATTAAAATAAAACTGGAACTATGAACCAGTCCCAGACCATTATACCTCCTACACCAAACTTTACAGTTGACACCATGTATTCGGGCAGGTAGCATTCTCCTGGCATCCGCCAAACCCAGATTTGTCCGTTGGACTGACCGATGGTGAAGTGTGATTCATCACTCCAGAGAATGCGTTTCCACTGCTCCAGGGTCCAATGTTGGCGAGTTTTACACCACTCCAGCCGGCACTTGGCATTGCACATGGTGGTCTTAGGCTCCTGCTCGGCCATGGAAACCCATTTCATGAAGCTCCCGGCGAACAGTTATTGTGCAGACCTTGCTTCCAGAGGTTGCTCCTGCTCTGCAGTGAGTGTTCAAACCAAGGACATATGGTTTTTAAGCACTCAGCGGTCCCGTTCTGTGAGCTTGTGTGGCCTACCGCTTTGCGATGTGACCTACAACTTTGCGGTTGAGCCATTGTTGTTCCACGTCACAATAACAGCACTTACAGTTGAGCAGGGCAGCTCTAGCAGGACAGAAATCTGACGAACTGATTTGTTAGAAAGGTGGCATCCCATGACGGTGCCACGTTGAAAGTCACTGATCTCTTCAGTAAGGCTATTCTACTGCCAATGTTTGTCTATGGAGATTGCAAGGCTGCGTGCTCAATTTTATACACCTGTCAGCAATTTGTGTGGCTGGAATAGCAGAATCCACTAATTTGAAGGGATGTCCGCATACTTTTGTATATATAGTGTAGTTGGCACTGGACCAAGGTATGGTTGCGCTCTCCCTGGTGCACATCTACATTCAACACCTAGGTGAATTCTGCTGATTTCTCACATAGACACCCATCTTATATCAGGTTACAGACCAGCTAGCTAGGTCTAAGAACACTAGCGAGTGCAACAATTTTATCAGGCTAGTTATTGGTTTCGTAACAACTGCCACAAGTACCGAGCATTCAGCAGTTCAAAGCAATGATTAAAGGTGTCCCCATGCTTCTGGTCTGAAACAGTTCTTGCATATATTATGACAACATTTGGGTCTTCGGCAAGTGGTTTTTACAGCTGTTCATGCACACTGCATTTGTTCCCTGAGGCTAGCCGAAGTCCTGTAGCTAAAGTCTACGCCCCTTCGTCTGATTTGTCAACAGTAGGGATTCTTCCATTAAGTGTTTGTCGTCATTCAACGAGAGACGACTGGTTTTCATGCACATTTTTTTCTCTTGATAAATACTGCACCACACACTAAGATATCCTTGGAAAAATGAATTCTACTCGAAGGGCAGCACTTAATATAGTCTGGCTAGGGCAATTGTAGTCTGGCTAGGGCAATTGTCATTTACCTCTCATCCCCTTTCCATTCTTCCCTCCTCCCCTGCTAAAGCATCACATGTATGACAGGCTGTTACAGCAGCCTTACTGTATTTCCTATTGAACGCCACAACCACATGAAGCCTTTGATTTACTATATGAAATGAATGGCTTCAAAGAAATTAACTGGTATAAAAATAGAGTGGTTGTGTTCTATGGAACACAACAGTTCAAAAGAGAGTAAACCTCTTACTCTCCCATTCAGAGTGAAGATCTATAGTGTTTATTGGAATCAGTATATCTTCTAACCCTTTTCACAGCAATGAGGGGTGAGTTGTGGTGGTGCTGTGTGTAGGTCTATAAATGACTTTTCTCCCCGAGTGAGATAGCAGGGTTTACACAGTTAACAGCCATAATATATGCCTGGCTGGGGATATGGGTCCTTGAGTAGGCTAAAGAGACTCACTAGCTAAAGTCTCAGCAAGTTCCCAGCACATAACCACCAGATTTATTGAAAGAGGAGCTTCACTGAGTTCACAGCTTAAATGTGGTAGATGTCATTACTACAGAGAGATTAGTCTCTGAGCTGTGGGTTCGTGACTCTATGGTAAGGCGTGCTAAACTACAACTAAATCACTTCAGCCTATGACATCACATTTCATATGGAGGGTATTTATAAATCTGATGCATGGACATTGAGAGGAGAAAAAGAAAGAACATGGGGACTGATTAATGTTAACAAAACTAACCCAAACTTCCTCTCAAATAAGTATCAACTGAGTAACTTGATAAAACACAACTAGAACAGGCCGTTAAAGGACAGAACAAAAACAAACCACAAGGAGTTTCAGGAAGGTGCCTCCTATCTACCCCCCACCTAATCTTCTCCTTTGTTTATCTTCTCTCCCTCCATACCTTGAAGAAGCTGCCTTTCTTCTCCCTGAGGCTGGGTTGGATGAGTGTGCTTGTTGACATGCTATCCTCCTGTCCTTCGTCGTGCCTGTGTTTGTTTCTGTGGGGGAGGAAAATGTCATTAGCTGGGTTTGTGTCCATACAATTGACAACAGATTTTCATTCAAATCATTTCAAATATGCATTTCCCCTCCAGCGGGGTGTTTACACCAAACTGACGTGTTGCGGATAAACGGATGCACGTGATGACGTAGTGCATGTAAAGATAACTTCAAAACTACAAGTTTAAAAATAAGTTTCCATCGCAATATCAACTCTACTGGTGGTTTTTGTCTGTAAAAATGTTGCGTTAAATAGAGTGTGTGCCCTATCTAGCCAACAGCTCACAGCTGCAGTGCAGTATCCCCTACATGATGAGTACAGACAAAAGACAGAGATTCTTTAATTGTCAAACGACAGCCAAGCATCGATCGTCATGTCACCAGAATAAGACCCTGGATATTTATTGGAAAGCAGCATCAAGCTCATCACCGTGCACGTTCACCACCCCGTGAAGTTAATCATAACGTATTTCATCTGTAGCCTAATAAAAAAACGGCACGCTTTCCCGAGTTGTAGTGGGAGAAGCACATAACATCTTATCACATGACTCCAAGTTTACTTCGATATGATGGTTATTATATCAATGTTTCTATTACGATTTCTCGCACTATTTATTTTAACGATACAAAAAGATCGCACCCTAGCGTATTTTGTTTTGTCGACATTTGGAATGTTTACCGTAAATTTGCTTTTTCCATCAGGCCTGTCCTGAGATTTTAAATCCAGTTAGGCTAGTGTCCGCCCTCCAGTACAGCCCAGTACTGTCTAGTTCAGGTGTCCCCAATTAAATTCAGTTATGAGCCGATTCTTCCAGATATAGTATTTGACAGAACAGAATTATTTCAAACCTTGATTATTGGGATAGATCACATACAGTACCTTCAGATAGTATTCACACCTCTAGACTTTTTACACATTTTGACATGTTACAGCCTGAATTTAAAAATGATATAAATTGAGGGGGAAAAAGTGTCTACACAAAATACCCCATAATGTGAAAGTGGAATTAATTTACACTTAAATGTCTTGCGTCAATAAGTATTCAACCCCTTTGTTAAGGCAAGCCTAAAAATGTGCTTAACAAGTCACATACTAAGTTGCATGCACTCGCTGTGTGCAATAATGTATAACGTGATCGCAAAAGCTCGCAACTGGCGATGATTGAAAGACTGCTCCTGCCTGTCGATGCAATAGCCTACAGTCCTCCTCGATGCGCTCTGCAGAAATTGGGAGAACAGCAATACATCACATCCATAGGACATGATCCAATTCTGATTGGAGTTTGATATTGTCATGTGTGATTATTTTACCTTACATTTTTTACTTGTCCTGGGCAAGTGGACATGCATTAACATCGAGCCCTGTATCTGTTGTGCTCCATCATCGCAGAAGAAAATAATGACATGAGCTCCAGTACCATCATGTTTGTGCCTGCTGACTGGTTGCCTTGGTTAGGAGTAAGAACCAGAAGGTTACGCTTGCAGCTCTATTATTGCATCGCAGGCTTCTTGTTGTTTTCTATTTATGATTCGAGTGCAATTACTGAGCACTAAATCCATGAAAACAAACCCTTTTGCTCGAAAGGCAAAAAATGCTGGGTCGTTCCACCAATTAGGTGCCTTTCACCCTTGGCAGAAAGTGGATGTTTCTGATTCAGGGATAAAGTATATTCAACCAAACTCTGCCCAGGTGTCATTCTAGGTCTGCTACAAGTTTGAGTAGTGTAACTTGCTGGAAAAAAACAACTTTGATTTCACAACATTTTTCCATTGTCATAAAGTGCCACAAATCCAACATAAATCCCCTTGTGACAGGGGGAATGGAAGCGTGTTGTGTGCAACCGGGGATAATTGAACGCAAGCTTTAAAAACAAATGTATTGTTAAAATATTTCTAGCCTGTCTAAGGGTAAGAGGGTTGACTTATGCTCGACCTGCTCAGTTTTCCACCACCACACAACACCAGAAAATGACCAAAGAGTAGAACCAGCTCTTTTATTAGATGTTCAATGTTTTAAGGAAAAGTTTCACCATATTAAAAAGAGTTCAGTTCACGTAACAGGGTTGACCTTAAAATGAGGGACAGGTTGTGTGTGTATATATATATATATATTGAATTTTGGCACTTTAGCAAGTCTTGAGTCATATTATAAATTTGATTTATTGAATTTGAATGTTGCCTTTATTAAAAAGGGCACTTCATTTAATATAATATGCTTTTTTTAAATGCAATATTTGTGCACAATATCTACCTAAAATATCAAAGGGACGCAAAAGGTACTCATTTAGTAGTAGCAGTAGTAGTAGTAAATGGGTGGAATATGCCACCTGAAAAGACGAAACAAGCCATTCTCATGCTAATGTTAAGGTAGGGCTGGAAAATTGCAGTATCTTTATGTCCCTTCTCTATGTGAGGGCAGCCTCGTCATAAATCTGCATTTTCTCTGAGCAGACAAGCTTTGATAAGTATTGTGGTTAACCAATTGTGAACGAGTAAACTCCAAACACTGGCCAGCACACAGTATAAGACATGACACATCTGAGACTGTGGACTGTAGATAGAGGAGCAGACAATCTGAACTATCCCTCCAAGATCCAATTCTACTTCTAAATAATATTCAGGACAATTTGAACACACAGAACCTGCTATTCTCCCTCTATCGGAGAAAGGGGGAAAAACTATTAGCTAAGTAATTAACTGCCAGTCTTAGCACACTTATATTCCTTACCTCAAGTTATACTAGGACTTCAACAAAGCTCAACTGTAATATTGTGTGCCCTCAACATCTCACACTACCTCAACATGACAAGTCAAGATCTGTCCGCCTGTGTTTTCTGGAACATCGCTTCAGGGAAAACGTTGTAGTATCTGATGATTTTTCTCCTCTCAGTTACCAGTTACCTACTCATTAGATTGGTGAGACTTAACTTCTTATGGCTGGGGGCAGTATTGAGTAGCTTGGATGAATAAGGTGCCCAGAGTAAACTGCCTGCTACTCAGTCCCAGTTGCTAATATATGCATATTATTAGTATATTTGGATAGAAAACACTCTGAAGTTTCTAAAACTGTTTGAATAATGTCTGTGAGTATAACATAACTCATATGGCAGGCAAGAAGCTGAGAGAAAATCCAACCAGGAAGTGGGAAATCTGAGGTTGGTCGTTTTTCAACTCATTCCCTATTGAAGTTAGTGGGATATTGGTCATGTTACGCTTCCTAAGGCTTCCACTAGATGTCAACAGTCTTTAGAATATTGTTTGATGCTTCTACTGTAAAGTGGGAGCGAATGAGGAGAAGAGTATCTAATGTTCCATGTATAACACATGTATTTTCATCAACATTTATAATGAGTATTTCTGTAAATTGATGTGGCTCTCTGCAAAAATCACTGGATGTTTTTGGAACGACTGAACATAACGCGCCAATGTATACTGAGATTTTTTTTATATAAATATGAACAAAAAATACATGTATTGTGTAACATGAAGTCCTATGAGTGCCACCTGATGAAGATCAAAGGTTAGTGATTCATTTTATCTCCATTTCTGATTTTTGTGACTCCCCTCTTTGGCTGGAAAAATGGCTGTGTTTTTCTGTGACTTGGCTCTGACCTAACATAATCGTTTGTGGTGCTTTCACCGTAAAGCCTATTTGAAATCGAACACTGTGGTGGGATTAACAAGATGTATATCTTTAAAATGGTGTGAAATACTTGTATGTCTGAGGAATTTTAATTATGAGATTTCTGTTGTTTTGAATTTCGCGCCCTGCACTTTCACTGGTTGTCATATCGATCCCATTAGTAAGAAGTTTTAAAGGATGGCAGCAGTCCTGCACATTGTTTAAGAATGAATTGATCTGTGGTCTTTTGCAAAACTTTGTTATAGCATTCCCTGTGATCTACCATTTTCTGCTCAGACGTACTGTGATTTTAGGGGAATGGTGCACGGTACATTATTTTGTTATGGTCACTGTCTTTTTTAGCTGATGGCTATGGATCTCATGGCAGGAGAAATTTGTGTTTATTGTCCACAGAATCCACTACCGGAGAAAAACTCCCAGGCACGTGTAGCTTGCCTTGGGGCTAATCTGGGTGCTGAGTGTCTGCGTTGGCAGGAATCATCTTGTCCTGCTCAAACCACAGGATGCATTCATTTTAACAGAGCCACTGCAGGGCTGCTCTGTGAGCCTAGAATTATGAGAGCATCTATGAACTTCAGTGCTATGGAAATGGTACTGCTCTATGGCCCTCCCACTATAATCATGACTCTTTCAATAACAATCTTCTGCTTCTGTTGTGGATGCATGTACATGTAGGCACACAGGGCTGTGGCTCTCAAAACTGTACCCTTCTATTTCTTCATGTTTTCACTGTAGCTGATGCCAATAATCTACAGAGCAACCTGCATACTATTACTAGAGCAAACTATGTCCTGTCACTTGACTTAAGTGTGTATGAAGCATATATTGGGGCGGCAGGGTAGCCTATTGGTTAGAGCGTTGGACAAGTAACTGAAAGAGTTGCAGTTCAAATCCCCAAGCTGATAAGGTACAAATCTGTCGTTCTGAGGCAGTCATTGAAAATAAGAATTTCTTCTTAACTGACTTGCTTAGTTAAATAAAGGTAAAATAAAAAATAAAAATCACAATTATACCGTTTAGCATTGTACCACCATTCATCAGCACAATTGTCTATATCAGGCATTCCCAGACTGGGGTACGCCAAATAAAAATGTGATTCACATGTTTTTTTTTAATACCAAAAAATGGTAATAAAAAAATTAATAAAAAATCACATTTTCAAACAGTCCATTTAGTAAGGCCCGTGTTCATAGAGACACATACCAGCTCTGTTGGTAGTACTGCCACTACCAGCACTACTACAACTTCACCTGTCGATGACACAAGTTGTTCTGCTTCCATGAGCACATCCAAAGCTAGCATCAGTCATTCTACATTTGTTGTTAGCTCAGCTAGCATGGACACTGAGTTGTGAATCTGATGCAGCCGAACAGCTACTGCCCCCTTACCCAGGAATGCACCAAACAACCAGGACAACAGGAGAGGATTTTTTTAAACTACTGGACAACTTTGTGACATCAAATGGAATTTGGTGGTCAAGATGTATTGGTTGGTATCCGTACTGATGGCGCAAAAACCATGACAGGGAGACATAATGTAGTGGTAACGCACACGCACACAGTTGCTCCCGACGCCACATGGGTACACTGCAGCATCCACCGAGAGGCTCTTGCTGCCAAGGGAACACCTGACAGATTGAAATACGTTTTGGACATTACAGTGAAAATAGTTAACTTTGTTAAAGAAAGGCTTCCTGAACTCTTGTGTATTTTCTGAAACGCTTTTACAACATACATAAGTGTGCTGGTTATCAAGGGGCAAAGTATTGACACTTTCGTAATTGAGAAACGAGCTAAAAGTTATTTTTACTGACCATAATTTTCACTTGTCTGACAGCATGCATGATGAGTTTCACACTACTGGCCTATCTGATGTTTTTTTCTTGCCTGAATGATCTGAATCTAGGATTATACAGAGACTCTCCGCAACTAAACTCAGCAAAAAGCAAAAAGAAACGTCCCCTTTTCTGGACCCTGTTTTTCAAAGAACATTTGTAAAATTCCAAATAACTTCAAAAATCTTCAGTGTAAAGGATTTGAACACTGTTTCCCCATGCTTGTTCAATGAACCATAAACAATTAATGAACATGCACCTGTGGAACTGTCGTTAAGATACTAACAGCTTACAGACTGTAGGCAATTAAGGCCACAGTTATGAAAACTTAGGACACTAAAGAGGCTTTTCTACGAACTCTGAAAAACACCAAAAGAAAGATACCCAGGATCTCTGCGTGAACGTGCCTTAGGCATGCTGCAAGGAGGCATGAGGACTGCAGATGTAGCCAGGGCAATAAATTGTAACGTCCGGACTGTGAGACGCCTAAGACAGCGCTACAGGGAGACAGGACGGACCGCTGATCGTCCTCACAGTGGCAGAGCACATGTAACAACATCTGCACAGGAGCGGTACATCCTAACATCACACCAGCGGGACAGGTACAGGATGGCAACAACAACTGCTCGAGTTACACCAGGAACGCACAATCACTTCATCAGTGCTCAGACTGTCCGCAATACTCAGAGAGGCTGGACTGAGGGCTTGTAAGCCTGTTGTAAGGCAGGTCCTCACCGGCAACAATATTGCCTATGGACACAAACCCACTGTCGCTGAACCACAGGACTGGCAAAAAGTGCTCTTCATTGAGGAGTCACGATTTTGTCTCACCACAGGTGATTGTCGGATTCTCGTTTATCGTTGAAGGAATGAACGTTACACCGAGGCCTGTACTCTGGAGCGGGATCGATTTGGAGGGGGAAGGTCCGTCATGGTCTGGGGCGGTGTGTCACAGCATCATCGGACTGAGCTTGTTGTCATTGCAGGCAATCTCAACGCTGTGTGTTACAGGGAAGACATCCTCGTTCAGATACGGATTTGCTTTTGATTTTGAACCCCTTTGTTCAGGGGCACATTTTTCCATTTCTGTTAGTCACATGTGTGTGGAACTTGTTCAGTTTGTGTCTCAGTTGTTGAATCTTGCTATGTTCATACAAATATTTACACGTTAAGTTTGCTGAAAATTAACACAGTTGACAGTGAGAGGACATTTGTTTTTTTTGCTGAGTTTATATTCAGTGTGGAAATAATTGAGGCTATGATTAAGAAGCTGGAGCTCTTCTCTGTCTGCATTAACAAGGACAAACAGGTCTTTCCATCATTGTATGATTTTGTGTGCGCAAATGAACTCAAGCTTACGGACAATGTCAAATGTGATATAGCGAAGCACCGGAGTTGGGTGCGCAATTACGCAGGTACTTTCCCAAAACTGGATTCGTTATCCCTTTCATGCCCTGCCTCCAGTCCACTTACGGTTATCTGAACAAGAGAGCCTCATCGAAATTTCAACAAGCGGTTCTGTGAAAATGTAATTTAAAATCAGAAGCCACTGTCAGATTTCTGGATTGGACTACGGTCAGAGTATCCTGACTTGGCAAATCGCACTGTTAAGATACTGATGCCCTTTGCAACCACAGTATCTATGTGAGAGTGGATTCTTGGCCCTCACTAGCATGAAAGCTAAATACAGGCACCAACTGTGTGGAAAATTATTTAAGAAAGACTCTCTCCAATACAACCCAACATTGCAGAGTTATGAGCATCCTTTCAAGCACACACTTCTCATTAACCTATGGAGTTATAAAAACTTATTTGTTAATCAAAAATTGTGAATATATAAGTTGTTTAAATAAAGAGCAAATTGATTAATTATTATTAGTGCCCTGGTCCTATAAGAGCTTATTGTCACTTCCCAAGAGCCGTGTTGTGACAAAAACTCACTCATTCTTATGTTTAATAAATGTATCGTATAGTGTGTGGGGCAGGCTTACAATGATGGCAAAAAACAACATTTGAGAGTGCGCTGACCCTGATGCTAGAGGGGGTACGCAGCTGGAGGTTGAATGTTTGAAGGGGTACGGGACTATAAAAAGTTTGGGAACCGCTAGTCTATATGGTCCGTAATGGGGTTGTGCGGATCTGGCCATGCTAATAATCGTATCCGTAAATTGACAGTTGATAGTCTGATCAGATAATACTCAATCTGAAAAACATACGGTTTTTTAAATGCCTTAAAAATGTCTGCGCACGTTTGTAGAAAGCACAACATCTGCAGATCAAGAGTCTAGAGTATGAGTGTGTTCTTAAAACATGCAGATGAGTTAGTGGTCACTCAGTCAGAATGCGCATCTGTTTTATCTATTTTGTTTAGTCTTTTTCATTGACGTTTTGTCTGTATCCTTGCTTCCATATCACCCTTCCTGTCTCACTATCCCCCACCTGGCTGCTTCCTCTGATTCCACCATACTCAGGGATACATTCTCCATCCACTCTGATGTCCTACCATGTGATTCCTCCACCTTTCCTCCTGGCTGTCACTGGATTCAATGTTTTACTGTTGTAATATTACATTTATCCCCCATTTATCTGTTTATGGTTTTGTTTATTATAATTTTCGCTAGGCGTTTATTGTCTTGGCATTTCAGTATAAATATGCTCTTTTTTTTAAAGAATGCCTTCTACAGGAATGCCAAGACAAAGGCTTTTTATATCAAGACGCTCATCCTTCCATTTTCTTTAATAGTACGCCTGCCTTGATTGGAAAAGTAAGCACCACAATTAAAGGGGAGGCCAACATACCCTTAATTTTTCTGCCAGTCATAGACTGACCAGACAGGTCGCCTACCATAATGTATCCAATGCATCGGCTGGACCGGAGGCGGAAATGACACTCGCCCACGGAATCAGTCCATGTCCTGCCGTAAGCATTAGCCTACCACCAGACACAAAATTGGTAGCAAGTCGTTTGAAGCCTCCCAAGTGAATCAAACATCCTCTCCAGACCTTGTGCTGTTGCTCCAAGGTCGGGGGATTACCAAGACTAGTCATAACCTAACCTTGAGACAGAACTCAACCAAAACAGACATCTCAATGATAAAGACTCACAGCACAAAAGCAAATGCACACAGTTTTTTGGTGCTGTGCCTTTCCTTTATCACTGAGGTGTAATTCTTGTTTTCACGGCTTTGGTTGAGTTCGGTCTCAATTCTACAACATTAAATATATTCTGTGTAAATCTATAAATGGACATGGGATATATGTTAAACATTTGAAAATATTGTATTTTGATTATACCTTGTGTTGATGTTATGAGCTTATTTGTATTTTTGAAGAAATTGTGAGTGAACAAGTTAAATATTTCATGTAAAATATTTAGGAAGAATAAGAAAATGGAATAATGAACACCATGTCAGCGATATGGTTGATAATGTGATAGTGTGTGTTGGTGCTGTCTTTTCTTCATCATTGAGATGTACAGTGCCTGCAGAAATAATTCACATCCCTAGACTTTTTCCACATTTTGTTGCATTACAGCCTGGGGAAAAAATTGATTGAATTTAGATGTTTTATTGTCACTATAGCCTACACACACTACCCAATAATATCAAAGTGGAAAAACTTGTCCATTTTTTAAAACAAATTAATTAAATGGACTGTTTACACTTTGGATGGTGTATCAATACAGTTGCCGGAGAGGAAGGAAACCATTCAGGAATTTCACCATGAGGCTAATGGAAGGATGGATCAACAACATTGTAGTTACTCCACAATTCTAATCTAATTGACAGAGTGAAAAGGAAACCTGTACAGAATAAAAATACATATTCCAAAACATGCATCCTGTTCGTAATAAGGTACTAAAGTAAAACAGCAAAAAATGTGACAAAGCAATTCACTTTTCATTCTGAATACAAAGTGTTATGTTTGGGGCATACCCAATACAACTCATTACTGAGTACCACTCTCCATATTTTCAAGCATAGTGGTGGCTGCACAATTTTTATTTTATTTTAGTAATTTAGCACACTCTTTTATCCAGACAGATTTTTAACTTAGACGGCTCGGGGGATTCGAACCAGCGACCTTTCGGTTACTGGCCCAACGCCTTGGCTACCTACCACCCATGTTATGGGTATGCTTTTAATCCTTAAGGGCTGGGGAGTTTATCAGGATAAAAAAATAAACCAAAATGGAGCTAAGCACAGGCAAAATCCTAGAGGAAAACCAGGTTCAGTCTGCTTTCCACCAGACACTGGGATAATAAATTGACCTTGCAGCAAGATAATAACCTAAAACACAAGGCCAAATCTACACTGGAGTTGCTTACCAAGAAGAAAAAGCATTCCAGGTGAAGCTGGTTGAGCGAATGCCAAGAGCATGCAAAGCTGTCATCAAGGCAAATGTTGGCTAATTTGAAGAATCTAAAATGTATTTTGATTTGTTCAACACTTTTTTGGTTACTTCACAATTCCATGTGTTATTTCATAGTTTTGATGTTATCACTATTATTCTACAATGTAGAAAATAGTAAAAATATAGAAAAACTCTTGAATGAGTAAGTGTGTCCAAACCTTTGACTGGTACTGTATATATTTGCAGACACACACACACTTTTAGAGCAGACTGTAGCATAACTGTTTTCTTTCAATCAAAATAGATTTTGTCTAGTGGTGCGAGCTGTTGAGTTTTGAACACATGAGAAAAATGACAGTAACGCTATACTATGCTATTTAATTTGGTTCTGTTATGTAGAATACTATCATTATGTGATCTTGCAGACATTGATTCAACGTTGACCTAACTAGACAAGCACCATTCTCCACTCATCACTGAAATTCAACTGAGTAGTCTTTTCTTTCAGAACCCCCCCCCGCGGTTCTAAAGTTCTGATGACTCTTTCAGCCATCAAAGCATCCCATGTAACACCCTAAAATCTCAACTCCCGCCACCCCTCTTCTCCTCACACCCCAAACTAATGTCAACAGACTGGTTTTCTTGCTCTGATAGCAACATATTTCCTGCACTGGCACATCTACAGTACTATTTAGTTGGGGCAAGCAGACAGATGTGTGAGGTGAAAGACCACAGGTTTATGAGCTGTGAGTGTTGTCACGGCTTGTTATGGTAGGCTTTAAACCAAACTCCGTATGACAGCATTTATGACTACTATTTTCAGAAGTTGAAACTTTCTTCCTCTCTCAGGGCTGAATCCTAACTTGAGACACTCCAACTCTTGACCGAGTCTCTCATAAAGCGTATATCTTAGGGTGTCTGTGGTTGGAGTCTCAAGTGATGACAAACACACTTCTCTGTTGGTGATCTGCATACAAACACAGCAGACTGATTGGGAGGGGGGGGGGATCTGCGAGACCTGGGAAAGAAAGCTACAGCCAGTTACACTATGGTGATAGGGAGAAATACTGTGGTAGAGAGTATTATGGGGCTGAGTGTGCCTTTTTATGTGGCCTGTTTTGGGGAAGAGATAACCACTAATAACTGCTCCAGGGGCAGATATGTCAGAATGTTATAGGGCAACAGTGACAGGAACAATGTGTGGAGACAGCTGGCAATGTTATGCAGTTGGGCAATTCCACGGTAATGGATTTACACTCACATTTTTCACTTTAAAAATGTATGCCAAAACAAAAAACATACAACTCTATGCACAATGACTACTTTGGACAAATATTTGCTGAAAAAACTGTAGATGCAAAGTCTCTGTGCAGATACAAAGTTTGGAAACCGTAATTATGTTACCAAACCTTATGTTTTTGTAAAATGTTCAGTGTATTCCAATATTTGAAACGTTATGTACTTTGCCTTGCCATTGGCCAACTGAGGAAACCCGAGAGCATACACTTTGGCTCACACAATCTGCTCCTAAGCTACACTGTAACCTTGACAACACATGATTTAAAACAAATTGCCCATGCAGGGAGCTTTGAACACAGGGAACCTGCTAGTCTCTAAAGGAGAGAGGGTAAAAAAAACTATTTTCTAAGTAACAAACAGCCAGTCTTAGCACACTTCTTAAATTCCTAACCGGTGACGAAAGTTCTACAAAACAACACCAGTCTGTTTTTCCCCCAAAGCTATGCTTAAGCATATTAACATATTTTAGGGCAGACTGGAAAACTGGCACCTTGGCAAGTATGTAATTGGCAAAAAAAAGTGTTACTCTTTTGCAGAGAAAGTGAGAGGTTTGAGAAGATTGTGGAAAAATAATGAACAGGTTTTCAGTCTAGTTTGGAAATCTTTAGGGTGACAGCTACCGACTCTGAATAAAAAGGATGTAATCAGAAACTGTAATCGTTAAACACTAGAACAGAAGTAACCTCTAAAAATGGAACCGCTCCTTAGATCACACATTCAAGTGAAGGTCTATCTGTGACTCCCTCTTATGACTCACCCAGCTGAACAGAAAGCGAACCTTCCAGTACTGAGTCACAATGAGCTTTGTTCCACCTGTATAACTCCTTTGTATTCCCCATACTTTCTCTGAATTCACAGGGTGAAATAACACACCGCTGATCACTTAGGGGCAATTTAGAGGGTGATGAGAGCATAAATTGGGATAATTACACAATATTGATATTCTATTTATATTATTAGTAAAAGTTGGTTATAGCCTTCTGAGGGCTATGTCTTCGTATATCTTATCAGGCCCACTAGAGTAGGCTTACTTCAATATTCCAATGTACAGTTTACACTTGTTGATTGCAGCACACCCCTTGCTTAACAACTCACACAATATTCCCCTGTTGCCTTGCTTGGCAAGCATTTTGAACTTTGCTTAGGGCCTGTACTGTAGCACATTAATGACAGTCCATACTCCTAGAGTGAATTGCACAGCATTGCAAACGTCTTCTACTTCTTTACATTTTGTGTTAAAGTGGGATTCAAATAGATTTAATTGTATTTTTTGTCAACAATCTACAGAATATACCCTGTCAGAGTGGAAAAAAATCTACAATTTAAAGATTCATTAAAAAAATGTCTATCTAAAATATGGTTGTTGCATAAGTATTCAGCTCCCTGAGTCAATACATGTTAGACACCTTTGCTATCGATTACAGCTGTGAATATTTTTGAGTAAGTCTATAAGCGCTTTACACACCTGGATTGTGCAATATTGGCTCATTACAATAAAATAAAAAAATTAAAGTCAAGATCTGTCATTATGTTGGAGGAACATGGCTAGACAGCAATGTTCAAGTCTTGCCACAGATTTTCAAGCAGATTTAAGTCAACTGTAACTTGGCTCCTCAGGAACATCTTGTAAGTCTTCTTGTAAGCAACTCCAGTGTAGATTTGGGCTTGTGTTGTAAGTTATTGTCCTGCTGAGAGATTAATTGCTCTCCCAGAGGAATGGTTTTCTAGGATTTCGTCTGTGTTTAGATCCATCCTGTCTCTTTTTATCCTGAAAAACTCCCCAGTATTTGCCGATCTCAAGCATGTTTATAAAAAATAGATACAAAAAAAAAGGAGGCAGTGATGTGTTGTGTTTGACCCAAACAGAAGACTTTGCATTTAGGCCAAACAGTGTATTCATTTGCAGTATTACTTTAGTGCCTTGGTGCATACAAGATGCATGTTTTGGAGTAATATCCCTGAGCAGTTTCATACCTGTCCTGCAGCTCAGAAGGATGACACTGTCTTTGATGTGTCTGGGCGGTTTAAGAATTCATCCACAGTAGGGCTGGGCGATACGACGATATATATCGCATGACGATAGAAAAACGTCTATCGTTTCATATTATGCTCCATCGCTCATTTCGTTGCGTCACAAATCACTCTTTACGGCAATATCTTTCGTCAATTAGACGACACGTTGTGTTCTTCCACGTGGCAATTTGCAAAAAAAAAAACTAAAAAAGGTGGAGAGTGAAAGTGACACAGAGCACGAGACACGGAGCTCGTACCTAAATGAGGGGCTACTTCCGTCGCATGGATGTGGTTGGAGTATGAAAAGTATGACAGACAAGAAAGTCGTCCTCTGCTAAATATGCCGCAGGCCGGTCCCGACAACAGGCTCAAACACCACTAACCTCTTTACCACCTACGCGAGAATCATGTGAAACAATACGGAGAGATTCTATGGATGAGACCCCAAAAAGTATAGTTGAGTGCTCAAAACAATCCCGACTCAGACGTTGCAAGAGGCTTTTTCCTGCGGCACACCATATGGGCAGGAATCACAAAGATGGAAAGAGATAACAGCTGCCGTTACAACTTACATCTGCAAGGACATGGCCCCAATTTACAAGGTCGAGAAACAGGGATTTAATGAGTTGGTACTAACACTTGCCCCAAGGTACCAAATGCAAATTGATATACAATCGTGGCCAAACGTTGAGAATGACACAAATATTAATTTTCACAAAGTCTGTTGCCTCAGTGTGTTTAGATATTTTTGTCAGATGTAATTATACTTCAGTATTCCATAGTAACAAGCATTTCATAAGTGTCAAAGGCTTTAATTGACAGTTACATAAAGTTGATGCAAAGAGTCAATATTCGCCCTGACATGCTGTCAATTAACTTCTGGGCCACATCCTGACTGATGCCAGCCCATTCATGCATAATCAATGATTGGAGTTTGTCAGAATTTGTGGGGTTTTGCTTGATTCCAAGCACCACCTTCCCTTTGAAGCTTCCAGTCTGTTATTCGAACTCAATCAGCATGACAGAGTGATCGTCATACCTGTGTTCATGAGAGAATCACTGACATGATGTCAGCCAGGTCCTTCTGTGGCAGGGCTGAAATGCAGTGAAAATGTTTTTTGGGGGGGATTCAGTTCATTTGTATGGCAAAGAGGGACTTTGCAATTAATTGCAATTCATCTGATCACTCTTCATAACATTCTGGAGTATATGCAAATTGCCATCATACAAACTGAAGCAGCAGACTTTGTGAAAACTAATATTTGTGTAATTCTCAAAACTTTTGGCAACAACCACTCCACAAATTTCTTGTTAACAAACTATAGTTTTGACAAATCGGTTACGACATCTACTTTGTGCATGACACAAGTCATTTTCCCAACAATTGTTTACAGGCAGATAATTTAACTTATTCTCTGTATCACAATTCCAGTGGGTCAGACGTATATATACACTCATTTGACTGTGCCTTTAAACAGCTTGGAAAATTCCAGAAAATAATGTTATGGTTTTAGAAGCTTCTGATAGGCTAATTGACATCATTTGAGTCAATTGGAGGTGTACTTGTAGATGTATTTCAAGGCCTACTTTCAAATTCAGTTCCTCTTTGCTTGACGCGGTACCTTCAGTATTTGGAAATTGCTCCCATCTGACATAATTTGTGGGCCGAACTGAAATATAGTGTGCAAGCAAGGAGGCCTACAAACCTGACTCAGTTACACCAGCTCTGTCAGGAGGAATGGGCCAAAATTCACCCAACTTATTGTGGGAAGCTTGTGGAAGGATACCCGAAACGTTTGACCCAAGTTAAACAATTTAAAGGCAGTGCTACCGAAAACCAATGTGTATGTAAACTTCTGATCCACTGGGAATGTGATGAAAGAAATAAAAGCTAAAATATATAATTCTCTCTACTATTATTCTGACATTTCACATTCTTAAAATAAAGTGGTGATCCTAACTGACCTAAGACAGGGACTTTTTATGAGGATTAAATGTCAGGAATTGTGAAAAACTGAGTTTAAATGTATTTGGTTATAGTGTATATGTAAACTTCTGACTTCAACTGTATGATGTTTTAATGCCAAAATAACATACAAAACAGGCAAGCCCTCAAAAATATATATTTTAGGCCTATATTTATTTTGTTTGCAACTATAGTTGAAGTGTTCTCCATTTACGTTTTATACATTGATATTATATATTTTGTTACATGCTACATTGAAAATTTGCCCCAAGGTTCTAAATAAAAGGAGAAGTTATCAAATGAGTAAGTACCTTTTATTTGTTGAGTATAATTCAACATGTAATATGAAAACAGCCTTTACGTGGTCATTTTATATAAACTATTTATTAATTGAATTCACAGAAAATGTGCTATATCATGATATGTATCATTATCGGGATATGAGATTTTGGCCATATCGCCCAGCACTAATCCACAGCATAATTATTCAAACTGACCATGCTTAAAGATATATTCAATGTCTGATTTGTTATTGTTAGCCATCTACCAATCACTGCCCTTCTTTATGAGGCTTTCAAAAAGCTCCCTGGTCTTTGTAGTCGAATTTGTGCTTGAAATTCAATAATTGACTGAGTGACATTACATATGTTACATGTATGGGGGACAGAGGAAGGTTTAGTCATTAATAAAAAATCATGTCAACCATGTCAGTCATTTTTCTTCCACTTTTACATTAGAGTATTTTGTGTAGATTGTTGACAATTAAATAGATTTAAATACCACTTTTTAACACAATCAAATGTAAAGACATCCAAGGGGTCTGAAAGCTTTTCCAAGGCACTGTAACTGAGCACATGAAGTTGGCCCACTGTTCAGTTTACAGTTTCAATCTCTCTGACCCTGACCGAAGTGTCTCAGCGCTCACTACACTGTATCTCTCTATCGAAGCTAAAACAACAGGCAATAAACAGGTGGTGAATAACCACATCCTAGCCATTTTGGAATGACAAGAAAATAGAATTGTGCAGTTTTAAAGCTAACTCCGCCTCATTGCAAAATGTGTAGAATAGCATGAAATTCGCTTTCAAAATAGTATAAGATTAGCTGGGGGGGGGGGCTTGCTCGGCCTCGCTCCACAGTGTCCTAGCCTACAGTTTCAACAAGCCATTTTTTATTTGTAAAACATAAACACACTTTCACACCATTTTGTAAGGGTCTCGAGCGACAAGTGTAGCTTAGTACAGTAGCGGAGGAAATATTCAGTTTCCATTCCTCAGAGAGGGATACGTGATGGAGGATTGTCAGGGACAATACTGGCAAACAAATACAGTAGAACCTATTACTGTCAAAACATGCACTTTTACACTGGCAAACAGGCTTGCTAGCATGGAAATTGAGAAATAATATGAGAAAAAAGTTGTGTGAGCTGAACCCTACTTGTCAACACACTGAAAACTTACCTCTTTCATAGGTGCACGCCCAGTCGGCAGAATTGAGCTCCTAAACCGACAACCCTGCTGTATGTAGGCTTATAGAATAGCCTATCATTGTGTAGTAAAATATAAATGAAAAGTTATTTCTGTGTCATTGAAATTACGGTGTAGTTCATCGTAGAAAGTTGGGCTCCGCTCCTTTCCCGAGTCGGCTCCGTCCAAGATTTGACCTAGTGCCTTTCCATTTTCTTTCCTTCGTCCACCGCGCAAACGACCTCCCCGGGCATCAACGTCTGGAGAGGAAAACAAAAGCCTGACGGAGTGGCAGGATAAGGAGTTTTGTATGTTCATTTGCAAACGCTATTTCTGCGCATGTGCATGCTTCTTTTTTTTTACGTGGCTGCTGTACTCAGTGCCCTGCTGCCGCCCACGTACTTGATTGCCTTTGTCTCATCACAGAACTTCATGTTGTAGAAAACTGTTCGAACTATTGCCTTCCCTCAGTAAGCTACTAAGCAAAAGTGGGATTTCCTACAAACTTGATGTTGTCCACAAAACTGTTTTTAACTATTGCAATCCATGCCTCATTAAGCATAAGAACGATTTCATGTTCTTTGTATTTTGTTTTACACAAAATACATTATCAACATGTTCGTACAAACAGTTCTCAGCATTGCAAACATAAGCGAGTAACGAGTCAAACAGGTAGTCTATTGATTTCATGTTCTAAGCTGCTGTGTTAGTTATTTACTCTGCCATGATATCAGCGTATATGGCATAAATGTGGCACTGGGCAACCATAGCTACGATTTGGCAACAACTATAAAGATTAGCCTACATCATCAGACAAAACGATGATTGTTTTTGCCCCGTGTAAGGAATGTGTTTTGCTTGTGCAACTGCAATATGCGTTACAACAGACAGAAAGAGAAGGTTGTAACTTCATTAAAAAAACGGAACAAAAATATCAACGCAACATGTAAAGTGTTGGTCCCGTGAGATGAAATTAAAAGATCCCAGAAATGTTCCTTATGCACAAAAAGCTTATTTCTAAAAAAATGTTGTGCACAAATTTATTAACAACCATATTAGTGAGAATTTCTCCGTTGCCAATATAATCCATCCACCTGACAGGTGTCGCATATCAAGAAGCTGATTAAACGGCATGATCATTACACAAGTGCACCTTGTGCTGGGGACAATAAAAGGAAACTAAAATGTGTAGTTTTGTCACACAACACAATGCCACAGATGTCTCAAGTTTTGAGGGAGCATACAATTGGCATGCTGACTGCAGGAATGTGCAACAGAGCAGTTGCCAGATAATGTAATGTTAATATCTCTTGTATAAACCACATCCAACATCGTTTTAGAGAATTTGGCAGTGAGTCCAACTGGCCTCACAACCGCAGACCACGTGTATAAATTGAGCGATTTGCTGATGTCAATGTTGTGAACAGAGTACCCCATGGTGAAAGGTATAAGCGACAACGAACACAATTGCATTTTATCAATAGCAATTTGATTGCACAGAAATACTGGGACAAGATCCAATCAAATCAAATTGTATGTGTCACATGCGCTGACTACAACATGCGCCTTACAGTGAAATGCTTACTTTACAAGCCCTTAACCAACAATGCAGTTAAGAAAAATATAAAAAACATTATTTAAAAAAGTCACAAATAATTAAAGAGCAGCAGTAAAATAACAATAGCGGGGGCTATATACAGGGGTCCTGAGGCACATTTTTAAAAAATGTATCTGTGACCAACATATGCATATCTGTATTCCCAGTCATGTGAAAACTCCATATCGTAGTGTAACAGTATAATTTTAAACCGTCCCTTTCGCCCATACCCGGGCGCGAACCAGGGACCTTCTGCACACATCAACAACAGTCACCCACGAAGCTTCGTTACCCATCGATCCACAAAAGCCGCGGCCCTTGCAGAGCAAGGGGAACTACTACTTCAAGGTCTCAGAGCAAGTGACGTAACCGATTGAAACGCTATTTAGCGCACACCGCTAACTAAGCTAGCCGTTTCACATCCGTTACAGTAGCGTATCTCAGTGATCCGTAGGCACGGCCAAAATTTAATCCCTGTTGCCTTTCACGTCACATGTCTTCACCTGGAATTGCGGTTTTGATTCTATGGAATACATCGTTATTGTCAGACATTTTACTTTTTGTAGCATGTTACGATAATTAGGTTAAAGTTAGCTAAAATGCAAAAAATTAATCTAACATTTGACTTTAATTTCACAAAAGCTGTATCCATTCTAGCCACGTTCTGGAATTACTTAGGCAAGGGTACTTGTTATTTTATACCTCAATCAGACAGAGAAGAAGAGGAAGAGAGAGGGTTAGGGTTAGGTCCAACTCAGCAGAAAAGTGAGTTATTTTTCATTGTTTTTCCCAACAAGTAAGGAATTTTTGTATTGACGTCAATGAGACAATGTCGAATTTGGTCAGCAAAAATAAGTATGGCTTATTTGCTATTATTTGCTATGTTCAATTGAATACAGGCTGCTAATGTCAACAACCCTCATCTAATATTTAAAAAATATTTAGATGCATCAGGGAGGTGACCAAGAACCCGATGGTCACTCTGACAGAGCTCCAGAGTTCCTCAGTAGAGATGGGAGAACCTTCCAGAAGGTCTCTGAAGCACTCCACCAATCAGGCCTTTATGGTAGTGGCCAGACAGAAGTGACGCCTCAGTAAAAAGCATGACAGCCCGCTTGGAGTTTGCCAAAAGGCACCTAAAGAACTCTCAGACCATGAGAAACCAGATTATCTGGTCTTGTGAAACCAAGATTGAACTCTTTGACCTGAATGCAAAGCGTCACATCTGGAGGAAACCTGGTACCGTCCCTACGGTGAAGCATGGTGGTGGCAGCATCAGGCTGTGGGAATGTTTTTCAGTGGCAGGGACTGGGAGACTAGTCAGGATTGAGGGAAAGATGAATGGGGGCAAAGTACAGAGAGATCCTTGATAAAAATCTGCTCCAGAGCTCTCAGGACTTCAGACTGGGGCAATGGTTCTCCTTCCAACAGGACAACGACCCTAAGCACACAGCCAAGACAATGCAGGAGTGGCTTCGGGACAAGTCTCTGAATGTCCTTGAGTGGCCCAGCCAGAGCCCAGACCTGAAAATAGCTGTGCAGCAACGCTCCCAATCTAACCTGAGAGAGCTTGAGAGGATCTGCAGAGAATAATGGGAGAAACTTCCCAAATACAGGTGTGCCAAGCTTGTAGCGTCTTACCAAAGAACACTCGAGGCTGTAACCGCTGCCAAAGGTGCTTCAACAAAGTACTGAGTAAAGGGTCTGAATACTTATGTACATAAGGTATATCTGTTTTTAATTTTTAATACATTTGAAAACATTTCTAAAAACCTGTTTTTCAATTTTGTCATTCTGGGGTTTTGTGTGTAGATTGATGAGGGAAACAAATTTTATAGAATAAGAATAAGGCAGTATTCTATATATTGGCTGGTGTATTTACAGACATATTCAATCTCTCCCTATCCCAGTCTGCTGTCCCCACATTCTTCAAGATGGCCACCATTGTTCCTTTGCTCAAGAAGGCAAAGGTAACTGAACTAAATGACTATCGCCTCGAAGTACTCACTTCTGTCATCATGAAGTGCCTTGAGAGACTAGTCAAGGATCATATCACCTCCACCTTACCTGTCACCCTAGACCCACTTCAATTTGCTTAGCGCCCCAATAGGTCCACAGACCTATTTCTGCACTGTCGGAACTAGAAGGACAAGCACTTCGCTACACTTTCAATAATATCTACTAACCATGTGTGTGACCAATAAAATTAGTAATATAACAAAATGAGGAAAAAGTGAAGGGGTCTGAATACTTTCCAAATGCACTGTATGTACACTCACCGGACAATTTATTAGGTATTAGGTTCAAGAAAATGTATCGCTCATACAGACAGAGTCACATGGCAGTGGCTTGCTAAATAAAGCAGGCAGACAGGCATCGAGGCATTCGATTACATACAGTTACTCTTCAACGCGACTTTGAGTGTGGTATGATCGTCATTGCCAGGCACACTGGATCCAGTATCTCAGAAATGGCTCCCCTTTTCATGCACAACAGTGTCTAGGGCAGGGTTATTCAAATCTTACTCTATGAAGTCCGGAGCCTGCTGGTTTTCAGTTCTACCTGATAATTAACTGCACCCACATAGTGTCCCAGGTATAAATCAGTGGAACTGGCTTCGAGGTCCACAGTTGAGTTTGAGGGGTGTAGTCAGTGGTAGTCCTGTGAGCTGGTGATCACGGTGGGGTCATGGTATGAGCAGACATAAGCTACGGACACAAACACAATTGCATTTTATCAATGGCAATTTGAATGCACAGAGATACCGTGACGAGATTCTGAGGCCCATTGTCGTGACAATCATCCGCCGCCATCACCTCATGTTTTATCATGGTAAGGTACAGTTGTCGGAAGTTTACATACACTTAGTTTGGAGTCATTAAAACTCGTTTTTCAACCACTCCACAAATTTCTTGTTAACATACTATAGTTTTGGCAAGTCGCTTAGGGCATCTACTTTGTGCATGACACAAGTCATTTTTCCAACAATTGTTTACAGACAGATTATTTCACTTATAATTCACTGTATCAAAATTCCAGTGGGTCAGAAGTTAACATACACTAACCTTTAAACAGCTTGGAAAATTACAGAAATTATGTCATGGCTTTAGAAGCTTCTGATAGGCTAATTGACATAATTTGAGTCAATTGCTTGACGTCATAGGAAAATCAAAAGAACTACTAAAGAACTACAAAAGAACTATCCGCCAAGAACTACAAAAAACAATTGTAGACCACAAGTCTGGGTCATACTTGGGAGCAATTTCCAAACGCCTGAAGGTACCACGTTCATCTGTACAAACAATAGTACGCAAGCATAAACACCAAGGGACCACGCAGCTGTCATACCGCTCAGGAAGGAGACGCGTTCTGTCTCCTAGAGATGAACGTACTTTGGTGCGAAAAGTGCAAATCAATCCCAGAACAGCAGCAAAGGACCTTGTGAATATGCTGGAGGAAACAGGTACAAAAGTATCTATATCCACAGTAAAACAAGTCCTATATCGACATAACCTGACATGCCGCTCAGCAAGGAAGAAGCCACTGCTCCAAAACCGCCATAAAAAAGCCTGACTACACTTTGCAACTGCACACGGGGACAAAGATCGTACATTTTGGAGAAATGTCCTCTGGTCTGATGACACAAAAATAGAAATGTTTGGCCATAATGACCATCGTTATGTTTGGAGGAAAAAGGGGGAGGCTTGCAAGCTGAAGACACCATCCCAACCGTGAAGCATGGGGGTGGCAGCATCATGTTGTGAGGGTGCTTTGCTGCAGGTGGGACTGGTGCACCTCACAAAATTGATGACATCATGAGGTAGGAAAATTATGTGGATACATTGAAGCAACATCAAGACATCAGTCAGGAAGTTAAAGCTTGGTTACAAATGGGTCTTCCAAATGGACAATGACCCCAAGCATACTTCCCATACTTCCAAAGTTGTGGCAAAATGGCTTAAGGACAACAAAGTCACGGTATTGGAGAGGCCATCACAAAGCCCCGACCTCAATCCTATAGAACATTTGTGGGAAGAACTGAAAAAGCATGTGCAGGCAATGAGGCCTACAAACCTGACTCAGTTATATGTGATGAAAGAAATAAAAGCTGAAATAAATCACTCTCTCTACTATTATTCTGATATTTCACATTCTTAAAATAAAGTGGTGATCCTAACTGACCTAAGACGGGGAATTCTTACTAGGATTAAATACCAGGAATTGTTAAAAACTGAGTTTAAATGCATTTGGCTAAGGTGTATGTAAACTTCCGATTTTAACTGTATCTGTAACCAACAGATGCATATCTGCATTCCCAGTTGTGTGAAATCCAGAGATTAGATTAGGGCCTAATTAATTTATTTTAATTGACTGATTTCCGTATATGAACTGTGACTAAGTAAAATCTTTGAAATTGTTGCACGTTGCGTTCATATTTTAGTTCATTAAACATCGACAGGCAGTATTGTACACTTTAACTAAAAATCTTTAACTAAATTTAACAAAAAATTATTTTCATTTTTTGGGGGGTACCTGTACTTTACATTTTTGGCAACTTTTCCTGTCACTTCACTACATTCCTAAAGAAAATAATGTACTTTTTACTCCATACATTTTCCCTGACACCCAAAAGTACTGGTTACATTTTGACAGGGAAATGGTCCAATTCACATACTTATCAAGAGAACATCCCTGGTCATCCCTACTGCCTCTGACCTGGCACTCACTTAACACAAATGCTTAGTTTGTAAATTATGTCTGAGCGTTGTAGTGTGACCCTGGCTATCGTTAATAAAATATAAAAATTGTGCAATCTAATTTGAAATCATTAATAATTTTACTTTTGATACTTAAGTAGATTTTAGCAATTCCATTTTCTTTTGATACTTAATTATATTTAAAACCCAAATAAATACTTTTAGACTTTTACTCAAGTAGTATTTTACTGGGTGACTTTCACTCGAGTCATTTTCTATTAAGGGATCTTTACTTTTACTCAAGTATGACAATTGAGTATTTTTTCCCCAATTCTGTAGAATACAAAATGTAGAAGCACTTTTTGAATGTGCAAATGCACGTTCCAGTTGTAAATGTTAAGGATTTCTGATCATTTGCTCACAAATTGTTCAAATTGTAGTTTTATTTGTGCGTTGTTGAATCGTTAATTTATTTGTGAGTTATCTTGAATATACACACAGATCCTGGAAGACATACTTGTAAAATAAACAAATCTCACTCCATACAGGTCAGCCAAAAGGTTTGGTGAACCGCACTCCAACAATAAACTGATGTTCATTTCCAACTTTTAGCTCAATTATTCTTTAACACCTTCCTCCACTCATTCTTACTAACACTATTTTTAAAAACATAGCTGATGCCATTGCTCCGGCCAGGGTCGTTCACCCCGCTTTGTTGGGATTGCATTGTTTTCTAGCAAAAGACCCACGTTTTCATTACAAAAACAAGGAAACAGGAATGAATGAGAAATATGTATTTTCAAAAATGTATTTATGGACATTTACAATGTATTATGTCTGTTACAAGAAAGCTTATATGGACATTTATATGACTGACATATAGTAAATTGCTTTCGCGTCTCTGATATTCAATCATAATACTGAGTGACAATGTGCAGAAAGGTGGTGATTTGAATAACCTGGAAGCCTGGGTTTTCATGAGGATGAAAACACATGCCTACTTCAAACTGTAATGTCCATGGCATACTATGAGCCATGCAGGCCAATTGGGTTAACTATATATTTTCCAATACTCTCATTACAAGAATTAGACAAAATCTGCAGGAAAGCTTACTCATCAGTACCTTCAAAGCATTACATGCAATACAACTTTTATCAACAGGTTTTGCAGCATATTTGGTTTGAATTAATTACACAGGTATTAACAGGGATAGCACACCATACCGGACAGATCTGTGATGGTGAGGAGCTTCATGGGGTGTGTCTATTGGAGACTGTGCAGTGTGGGCAGAATCTTGAGAACTGTGTGAGAAACTGGACTTTGAGTAGAAATCCTCAATGTATATCAATGCATGATTCATGCAGGGGTCCAAGTTACGTAGATCACAGGTTCGGCCCTGTATGAAGTAATATGGGCCCAACCTGCATGTACCATTTATGTCTTATTTTACGGAATGTAACACATGTAGAGAAATACATCAATTTTAAAACACTGGAATATATTTAAATACCGTAAATCTTCAATTAAAAGCTGAGTCTCAAATAGCCACCTGTCCCTTTAAATAGCAGGGCAAAGACATATTTCAGCAAATAAACACCTGTTTAAAATAAACACTGGGTATAAATGTAATTGTTTATGGAGGTTACCATAAATAGAGGATTTGTTGGATTTGTTACATTACTTCATTCTTTAATGATTTTTAAAAATGGTAATCATACATTTTTAATCGCTGGTAAGAAACAGCTGCGAGCTAACTGGCAAGCACAAAAACAGTCAACTTCAGGAGTAGACCTCCAGAAATGCTGATTGCCCTCTAGTGGCGAACGTAAGAACTGAATATGCCATCAGAGAACAATTAGTCGTGGCCAAAAGTTGAGAATGACACAAATATTACATTTTCACAAAGTCTGCTGCCTCAGTATGTATGATGGCAATTTGCATATACTTCAGAATGTTATGAAGAGTGATCAGATGAATTTAAATTAACTGCAAAGTCCCTCTTTGCCATGCAATGAACTGAATCCCCACAAACAAATTCATTACATTTCAGCCCTGCCACAAAAGGACCCGCTGACATGTCAGTGATTCTCTCATTAACACAGGTATGAGTCTTAATGAGGACAAGGCTGGAGATCACTCTGTCATGCTGATTGAGTTAGAAAAAGGAGGGTGGTGCTTGGAATCATTGTTTTTCCTCTGTCAACCGTGCGTTACCTGCAAGGAAACACGTGCTGCCATCATTGCTTTGCACAAAAAGGGCTTCACAGGCAAGGATATTGCTGCCAGTAAGATTGCACCTAAATCAACCATTTATCGGATCATCAAGAACTTCCAAGGAGAGCGGTTCAATTGTTGTGAAGAAGGCTTCATAATGCCCAAGAAAGTCCAGCGAGCACCAGGACCGTCTCCTAAAGTTGATTCAGCTGCTGGATCAGGGTAACACCAGTATCAGCAGCAGGCAGGTGTGAGTGCATCTGCACGCACAGTGAGGCGAAGACTTTTGGAGGATGGCCTGGTGTCAAGAAGGGCAGCAAAGAAGCCACTTCTCTCCAGGAAAAACATCAGGGACAGACTGATATTCTGTAAAAGGTACCGGGATTGGACTGCTGGAGGACTGGGGTGAAGTCATTTTCTCTGATGTATCCCCTTTCTGATTGTTTGGGGCATCTGGGAAAAAAGCTTGTCCGGAGAAGACAAGGTGAGCGCTACCATCAGTCCTGTGTCATGCCAACAGTAAAGCATCCTGAGACCATTCATGTGTGGGGTTGCTTCTCAGCCAAGGGAGTGGGCTCACTCACAATTATGCCTACGGACACAGCCATGAATAAAGAATGGTACCAACACATCCTCAGAGAGCAACTTCTCCCAACCATCCAGGAACAGTTTGGTGACGAAAAATGCCTTTTCCAGCATGATGGAGTGGCTCGGGGAACAAAACATCGATATTTTGGTTCCATGGCCAGGAAACAAACCTTAATCCCATTGAGAACTTGTGGTCAATCCTCAAGAGGCAGGTAGACAAACAAAAGCACACAAATTCTGACAAACTCCAAGCATTGATTATGCAAAAATGGGCTGCCAGCAGTCAGAATGTGGCCCAGAAGTTAATTGACAGCATGCCAGGGCGGATTGCAGAGGTCTTGAAAAATAAAGGTCAACAATGCAAATATTGACTCTTTGCATCAACTTCATGTAATTGTCAATAAAAGCCTTTGACACTTATGAAATGCTTGTATTTATACTTCAGTATTCCATAGTAACGTCTGACAAAAATACTTAAGACACTGAAGCAGCAAACGTTGTGGAAATGAATATTTGTGTCATTCTTAACTTTTGGCCACGACTGTATTCTGTCAAGGAATAGAGGTATACTAAGGCAAAAGAAAACATGTGTGCAAATGATAACAGTGTAGAAAATGCTGAAATTTATTCAAATGATGGAAATGAATGCTGAAATTAAACAATTAACTATGTAAATAAGAAACTGCTAGTTGGGAATGCATGTCAGAAAAATTCTACAAATGCCTGAACAATTTTTAAAAATGTTGTGGTGAAAATAACCGACACTGATTGCATTTATTTGTTACAATTGAAACATTTTGAGTCGCAGTGGTCGAAGACACTGCATCTCAGTGCAAGAGGCATCACTACAGTCCCTGGTTCGATTCCAGGCTGTATCACATCCGGTCGTGATGTGATAGGGCGGAGCACAATTGGCCCAGCGACGTCCGGGTTTGGCCGGGGTAGGCCGTCATTGTAAAAATGATTTGCGTAGTTAAATAAAAGGTAAAAAAAAAAAAAAAAAAACTCTATGCATTAAGGAAATAAATGCCTGTCTCTAATAAGCACCTGTTGTGTTCAGTGATTTAAGCAAATAAATGTCTGGGCTATGTAATTGAAGTTTTACGGTGAGCTGGTTGAGCGTTACTGTGGATGTGTAGGCAGATGTGTAGGCAGACCTACACATTCATTTGGACACAGGAACTCGACAGGTGGTTTGTAAAGCCGTCGACCACTCCCTCCCTGTCTGAATGGGGTGTACCGCAGCCATTTCTTCACCACGTCTGCAAACTGATGATGTGTGGCCTCTTTGCCCACAGGGGTTCTTTTCAGAGCACCTAAAGTGACAGAAGTAGAGGTCAGTGCTGCATCCAAATTAACTTCCGAGGTTTACTTTCCAAATGTCTCTTTTTGTCTGTATGGAGACTGATCGGAATCCTTCTAATGAACCATCCATCCCTCCCAGTATGTGTAAGGTATGATAGTATGGACCTATAAAGTCTGCATTGTGGAGAATGAGCCAGAATCACGGAATCCAGAAACAAAAAAATGGAACAATATTTTTAAAAAATGTATTGAACAATCATGAATTTTCCTAAGATTATCACAAGACATTAATAAATAACAAATCAGTGATTGATATTTTCCTTCAACTTTCTGAAGAGGCAATGGCACAGAAATGCACGTCTGTGTGCGCGCATTTGTCTACCATTTTGTTCAGCCGTTAATGATGCTAATGTAATGACGACAGTCTTCTGGTGGATGGAAAGGCTTTACCTAAAACCTTCTCAATTAAATGTTAACAACAAAGTAGCCTATGCCTACCTGGCCTAATTATATCATGACTATTTGCAACAATCCAGTTGTCATTTGTTCTGCAAACTCTGCAATCACAAGCGCTACAGAAACATTGCTAACCAAACAGTCTCTTGCTGGTGCTCACTTGCATTAAAAGGGTCCAATTTTTAATATATATATATATATATATATAGTACCAGTCAAATTTGGCACACACCTACTATTTTCTACGTTGTAGAATAAGTGAAGGCATCAAAACTATGAAATCATATAGTAACCAAAAAAGTGTTAAATCAAAATATATTTTATATTCTTCAAAGTAGCCACCCCTTGCCTTGATGACAGCTTTGCACACTCTTGGAATTGTCTCAACCAGCTTCATGAGTTAGTCACCTGGAATGCATTTCAATTAACAGGTGTGCCTTGTTGAAAGTTAATTTGTGAAATTTCTTTGCATCTAAAAAAATATATATATATATGTTTTAATGTGACTTTGGGAGTGAAAAACATTTTTTTTTAAACTGAAAGCTGGAAAAACAAAACAGAGAAAAGTGAATGTTAAAACTAAATGGAATTAAGCAACAAAATATAAATATACACACTACCGTTCAAAAGTTTGGTGTCACTTAGAATGTCCTTTTTTGTCTATTAAAATAACATCAAATTGATCAGAAATAGACATTGTTAAAGTTTTAAATGACTATTGTAGTTGGAAACTGCAGCTTCATTAAATAGTACCCCACAAAACACCAGTCTCAACGTCAACAGTGAAAACGCGACTCTGGGATGCTGGCCTTCTAGGCAGAGTTGCAAAGAAAAAGCCATATCTCAGACTGGCCAATAAAAATAAAATATTATGATGGGCAAAAGAACAGACACTGGACAGAGGAACTCTGCCTAGAAGGCAAGCACCCCGGAGTCGCCTCTTCACTGTTGACAATGAGACTGGTGTTTTGCGGGTACTATTTAATGAAGCTGCCAGTTGAGGACTTGTGGACAAACTAGACACTAATATACTTGCTCAGTGCTCTTGCTCAGTTGTGCACCGGGGCCTCCCACTCCTCTTTATATTCTGGTTAGAGCCCGTTTGCTCTGTTCTGTGAAGGGAGTAGTGCAAAGCATTGTACGAGATCTTCAGTTTCCTGGCAATTTCTCACATGGAATAGCCTTCATTTCTCAGAACAAGAATAAACTGACGAGTTCCAGAAGAAAGTCTTGGTTTCTGGCCATTTTGAGTCTGTAATCAAAACCCCAAATGCTGATGCTCCAGAAACTCAACTAGTCTAAAGAAGGTTTTATTGCTTCTTTAAATCAGAACAACAGTTTTCAGTTGTGCTAATTGCAAAAGGGTTTTGTAAAGATCAATTAGCCTTTTAAAATGATAAACTTGGATTAGCGAACACAATGTGCCATTGGAACACAGGAGTGATGGTTGCTGATAATGGGCCTCCGTACGGAGGTCCTATGTAGATATTCCATTAAAAATCAGCCGTTTCCAGCTACAATAGTCATTTACAACATCAACAATGTCTACACTGTATTTCTGATCAATTGATGTTATTTTTAAATGGACAAAAAAAGGAGCTTTTCTTTAAAAACAAGGACATTTCTAAGTGACCCCAAACTTTTGAACGGTAGTGTACATATATCTTTTATAGAGTCTTACGGAAGAGAACCCCTTGGAGGCGGGTGTTTCTGAAGCTCCTTTTCTGGCCGCGGCCCACCCAGTTGAGCTCAGAGCCCACAGCGAAAGATAGCACAGCCTGCATGAGCCGTCGCACTGCATCATCCACTGTGGCCCCGCCCATCCGTGACAGGTGAGACACCTGTCATATATATATATATTAATATTAATAACACAATCACTTACCATAATGTAACAGTATAATACCACAGTGGGTAGTGTGCTTGTTGCCGGTTCAAGCCCTATCGGGTCACTCGGTCCACCTACCATTCTCTTCTGTGCTCCGGCATCCTCCAGGTGCCTCTCTGTGTCATCTAGCTGCTCCATGGTCCTCAGCGGGATGTCGATGTCTAGAGCCTCCACCTCCTCTTCTACCTCCGTAAAGCTCTGGCCCTGAACCCTGGCCTGCAGCTCCCTCAACACTGCCCACTGTCTCTGCTGCTCCTCCTTGATCTCCACCAGCAAGGAGATTATTTTACGCTGGGCAGCAGTCTCTGAGGAACAGTGGATAGGAACAGATTTGGGATGACGCCAGGGTCAAGGTAGGGGCCCCAAAAAGTTGTGTTGGTCAGTTAGTTTGTTGATTTGTCATATTGTGTCACATTTTAGAACAGTAACAGACCTGGTGTAGTTAGTCATTTCTCCCATCAATCTAAAACAAGAGTGTAAGCGTCATTGGCAACTGTAGCTAACTCTTCATTCAACTTTTCTTTTGTTGCTACGACTAGTTCCTGTAAAGATGCTGAGAAATGCTAGATGTGCAGCAGTTAATGCCAGGAACCTCTTTGCGCGGTTCAAAACATGGATTTATTATCTTTCAGAGTTATCTGGCGTTTGTAGAACCACCTGCAACTGGACATTTATAAGACTAATGTTTTCCAGAATCGAGAATTGAGAGTGTCGGCAACACCAGATTAGTTGAAAAATCGATGGTGAAGTTTTGTATAGGCAAACCTGTAACGTCCAGTACAAACAAACATATTTGGTTATATCACATTCTGGCGTACAAACTGTAGCAATTAAAACATTTAGCCTGAGATCGATTTGATTAATCCTGCGAATCTGATTGGTCACACAGGTGAATAATTAATGCAATTCTTCGTTTTTATCGCTGCTTGTTACTTCCAAGTAGGCTAGATACAAAACAAAGTGAAGAATTCGGTAATATTAGAAGTACATTTAATCAGGGTAAAACGTTACCTGCTGATGACGAGGTACCTGGCATCAACAACTTTTCCCCAACACCACCCGTGCTAAACGTCGCACTCAGGGACTCAACGTCAAAGTTGACATCAGGTCGTCTTGAAATATCATCTTTGGGCATATCCTCCGAGCGTCTCGAGACATGTTCCGCAAGATTGTTCATTTCGTCGGACACAGCTGAAAGTCTCTGCTGGAGTGTTTCTAGAGCTATGTCTGCCATATGTTTGTTGACCAAACCTTCCATACGTCGCTGCATCGCCCAGCTAGAAGTATCTCCATTATTATGCTCCATAAAATTCCTCAAACAGTCGACCTCCTCAACGTTTAGTTTAAACCAACAAAAACCTTTCTACAATGTCTTTCTATCGTTCAAGGTAAACGCAAATGTGGACTAGTGAGGGAAAAACGGAAGTGGTGATCAAACAGTCCACAGCCACAGCACGATATCACGTTGCAACAACGTCACAGTAATGTTGCGAGCACATTGAGGGAGCTCGATTCATCCTACCCCGGCGCCCGGGCAGCGGCTGAAAGTTGATTGCATTCGATTTGGAACCGGGCTTCCTCTCGGGCGTGAGCCAGGTCCCCCTTTCAGCCCGACGGCGTAGTCGGCTCAAAACAAAAGTAATGTAATTAAAATCGTGTAGCAATGAGTAAGATACTGTGTTTTCTCATGTTAAAGTGATTGCTTTAATGGCATTCCCAATTAAAACTAGTTTGAAAATTCAAACATATTTTATACAATACTTGTATGTTTCTGGACAATGCACCATGCTACCTTGTTGACAACATACCAAACTACGAAGATTACTGTCCAATTTGAGAAGGCCTGAAGACGTGCCGGGCCATAGCTTGGTGTACCCCGGGCCAGATTAATCGAGGCCCCACGTTGGGAAGGCCAGAATAACTGCATTTCCCAATAGCACCAACAAAACAATAATTTCCTACGGGTTGACTGCATATTTTGTAGCGTTCAAAACAACTGGGAACTTGAAAATCTCCGACTTCCGACTTCAATGCGTTCAAGACAACTGGGAACTCTGAATTTTTTTTTAGCTCCGATTGGGAAAAGTAGTTTTGAACGGTCATCCAACTCGGAATTCTAAGTCGTGGACTCGGGCCTCATCTTAAACATGTGAAATGGATATGTACAATTGAATAGTCATGGATGTGAGCTGATAAAAATTGTATTCAATGTTATCCCATTAACTGTTTTCATAAAACAGGGGACTACAAAACATGTAAAATTCCATAAGAATGACAATACGTTTTAACCTAATATCTTAATGAGAGCAGCAAACCATCACACATAGTCAGTCTTATTTAAGATGTATTTTTACCATGGGCCAGTTACTAGAATACTAAAATAAATATCATTGGCCTCAACAGTCCCAACATTGCATTTTATTACATTGTAATGGAAAGAATGGGACATGTTTATAGTCCTCATGATGAAAACAGTTAAAGGATAACATTGATTATCATTTTGATCTGCCCACATCAATGACTATTGAAATGTACAAATACATTTAACGTTTGAAGATTGATTAAATTATGTCAATAATTTATCATCTTTACATATCTGACACACCTGGTTCATTTGGATGTGTATTCAACATCACCACCAACACATCATTGAGCCTACTACAATTATATTTCATACAGGTATGGTCATGCTAAATTGATCCAATAAGACGCCATTGAGTTGTTTGGTGGCAATATTGGAAAAAGGTTTCTGTGTGGTTAATATGTATATACTGTGATGCCCTATATGTACAAATCTTTTTAAAATCCTGTTCTAGCTGTGTGTGAAATGTGGTGCCTCTATAACCAAAGTTACAATCCAAAAACATAGCTGCCCCAGGTTACATGGATCACCACTGACAACACTGCTACTCCTTACCGGGACCACCCATACGTAGAATGTATGCACACATGACTGTAAGTCGCTTTGGATAAAAGCGTCTGCTAAATGGCATATATTATTATTATTATTATTGCTCTCTCTTCGTCCGCCCACGTGTTCTCGCACACCCCGAGAGCTTCTGGTCAGCGGGGTGGTGGCACCGGGATCCTCATCTCTCCCAAGTGGTCATTCTCTCTTTCTCCCCTTACCCATCTGTCTATCGCCTCCTTTGAATTCCATGCTGTCACAGTTACCAGCCCTTTCAAGCTTAACATCCTTATCATTTATCGCCCTCCAGGTTCCCTCGGAGAGTTCATCAATGAGCTTGATGCCTTGATAAGCTCCTTTCCTGAGGACGGCTCACCTCTCACAGTGCTGGGCGACTTTAACCTCCCCACGTCTACCTTTGACTCATTCCTCTCTGCCTCCTTCTTTCCTCTCCTCTTTTGACCTCACCCTCTCACCTTCCCCCCTACTCACAAGGCAGGCAATACGCTCGACCTCATCTTTACTAGATGCTGTTCTTCCACTAACCTCATTGCAACTCCCCTCCAAGTCTCCGACCACTACCTTGTATCCTTTTCCCTCTCGCTCTCATCCAACACCTCCCACACTGCTCCTACTCGGATGGTATCGCACCGTCCCAACCTTCGCTCTCTCTCCCCCGCTACTCTCTCCTCTTCCATCCTATCATCTCTTCCCTCTGCTAAAACCTTCTCCAACCTATCTCCTGATTCTGCCTCCTCAACCCTCCTCTCCTCCCTTTCTGCATCCTTTGACTCTCTATGTCCCCTATCCTCCAGGCCGGCTCGGTCCTCCCCTCCCGCTCCGTGGCTCGACGACTCATTGCGAGCTCACAGAACAGGGCTCCGGGCAGCCGAGCGGAAATGGAGGAAAACTCGCCTCCCTGCGGACCTGGCATCCTTTCACTCCCTCCTCTCTACATTTTCCTCCTCTGTCTCTGCTGCTAAAGCCATTTTCTACCACTCTAAATTCCAAGCATCTGTCTCTAACCCTAGGAAGCTCTTTGCCACCTTCTCCTCCCTCCTGAATCCTCCTCCCCCTCCCCCCCCTCCTCCCTCTCTGCAGATGACTTCGTCAACCATTTTGAAAAGAAGGTCGATGACATCCGATCCTCGTTTGCTAAGTCAAACGGCACCGCTGGTTCTGCTCACACTGCCCTACCCTGTGCTCTGACCTCTTTCTCCCCTCTCTCTCCAGATGAAATCTCGCGTCTTGTGACGGCCGGCCGCCCAACAACCTGCCCGCTTGACCCTATCCCCTCCTCTCTTCTCCAGACCATTTCCGGAGACCTTCTCCCTTACCTCACCTCGCTCATCAACTCATCCCTGACCGCTGGCTACGTCCCTTCCGTCTTCAAGAGAGCGAGAGTTGCACCCCTTCTGAAAAAACCTACACTCGATCCCTCCGATGCCAACAACTACAGACCAGTATCCCTTCTTTCTTTTCTCTCCAAAACTCTTGAACGTGCCGTCCTTGGCCAGCTCTCCCGCTATCTCTCTCTGAATGACCTTCTTGATCCAAATCAGTCAGGTTTCAAGACTAGTCATTCAACTGAGACTGCTCTTCTCTGTATCACGGAGGCGCTCCGCACTGCTAAAGCTAACTCTCTCTCCTCTGCTCTCATCCTTCTAGACCTATCGGCTGCCTTCGATACTGTGAACCATCAGATCCTCCTCTCCACCCTCTCCGAGTTGGGCATCTCCGGCGCGGCCCACGCTTGGATTGCGTCCTACCTGACAGGTCGCTCCTACCAGGTGGCGTGGCGAGAATCTGTCTCCTCACCACGCGTTCTCACCACTGGTGTCCCCCAGGGCTCTGTTCTAGGCCCTCTCCTATTCTCGCTATACACCAATTCACTTGGCTCTGTCATAACCTCACATGGTCTCTCCTATCATTGCTATGCAGACGACACACAATTAATCTTCTCCTTTCCCCCTTCTGATGACCAGGTGGCGAATCGCATCTCTGCATGTCTGGCAGACATATCAGTGTGGATGACGGATCACCACCTCAAGCTGAACCTCGGCAAGACGGAGCTGCTCTTCCTCCCGGGGAAGGACTGCCCGTTCCATGATCTCGCCATCACGGTTGACAACTCCATTGTGTCCTCCTCCCAGAGCGCTAAGAACCTTGGCGTGATCCTGAACAACACCCTGTCGTTCTCAACTAACATCAAGGCGGTGGCCCGTTCCTGTAGGTTCATGCTCTACAACATCCGCAGAGTACGACCCTGCCTCACACTGGAAGCGGCGCAGGTCCTAATCCAGGCACTTGTCATCTCCCGTCTGGATTACTGCAACTCGCTGTTGGCTGTGCTCCCTGCCTGTGCCATTAAACCCCTACAACTCATCCAGAACGCAGCAGCCCGTCTGGTGACGTTCTCTCACGTCACCCCGCTCCTCCGCTCTCTCCTCTGGCTTCCAGTTGAAGCTCGCATCCGCTACAAGACCATGGTGCTTGCCTACGGAGCTGTGAGGGAAACGGCACCTCAGTACCTCCAGGCTCTGATCAGGCCCTACACCCAAACAAGGGCACTGCGTTCATCCACCTCTGGCCTGCTCGCCTCCCTACCACTGAGGAAGTACAGTTCCCGCTCAGCCCAGTCAAAACTGTTCGCTGCTCTGGCCCCCCAATGGTGGAACAAACTCCCTCACGACGCCAGGACAGCGGAGTCAATCACCACCTTCCGGAGACACCTGAAACCCCACCTCTTTAAGGAATACCTAGGATAGGATAAGTAATCCTTCTCCCCCCCTTTAAGATTTAGATGCACTATTGTAAAGTGACTGTTCTACTGGATGTCATAAGGTGAATGCACCAATTTGTAAGTCGCTCTGGATAAGAGCGTCTGCTAAATGACTTAAATGTTAAATGTAATGTTAGGGCTCTGTGCGGGTCAGTCAAGTTCTTCCACACTGATCTTGACAAACTATTTCTGTACTGACCTTGCTTTGTGCACGGTGGCATTGTCATGCTGAAACAGGAAAGGGCCTTCCCCCAAACTGTTGCCTCAATGTCATTGTATGCTGTAGCGTACAAGATTTCCCTTCACTGGAATTAAGAGGCCTGGCCCTGACCATGAAAAACAACCCCAGACCATTTTTCATCCTCCACCAAACGTTACAGTTGACACTGTGCATTCAGGCAGGTAGCATTCTCCTGGCATCCGCCAAACTCAGATTTGTCAGTCGAACTTTAGATGGTGAAGTGTGATTTATCACTCCAGAGAACGCGTTTCCACTGCTTCAGAGTCCAACAGTGGCAAACTTTACACCACTCCAGCTGACGCTTGGCATTGTGTATGGTGATCTTAGGCTTGTGTGCGGCTGCTTGGCCATGGAAACCCATTTAATGAAGCTCCCGACGAACAGTTCTTGTGCTGATGTTGCTTCTAGAGGCAGTTTGGACCTCGTTAGTGAGTGTTGCAACCGAGGACAGACGATTTATACACATTACGTGCTACAGAACTCGGTGTCCCGTTCTGTGAGTTTGTGGGGCCTACCATTACACGGCTGAGATGTTTCCACTCTACAATAACAGCACTTACAGTTGAACGTGGCAGCTCTAACAGGGTAGACATTTGCCGAACTGATTTGTTAGAAAGGTGGCATCCTATGACAGTGCCATGTTGAAAGTCACAGCTCTTCAGTAAGGCCATTCTACTGCCAATGTTTGGAGATTGCATGGCTGTGTGATCGATTTTACACACCTGTCAGCAATAGCTGTGGCTGAAATAGCCGAATCCACTAATTTGAGGAGTGTCCACATACTTTTGTATATATAGTGTACCAACATTCAATTGTCAATGGCACAATTTGTTATTTTTAAACAAAGTTGGTTATATTATATATCATTTGAAAGGTAATTTCCTGACCTTTCAGAACCACTTGTCAAACAGAGGTTAAATGTATCAGAGTTTCCTTTTTTATGTGAGTTATATACACTACTGGTTAAAAGTTTGGGGTCACTTAGAAATGTCCTTGTTTTTGAAAGAACATTTTATTTTTGTTAATTTAAATGGCATCAAATTGATCAGAAATACAGTGTAGACATTGTTAATGTTGTAAATTGTAGCTATTGTAGCTGGAAACGGCAAATTTTTTATGGAATATCTACATAGGCGTATGGAGGCCCATTATCAGCAAACACCACTCCTGGGTTCCAATGGCACGTTGTGATAACTAATCCAAGTTTATAATTTTAAAAGGCTAATTGATCATTAGAAATCCCTTTTGCAATTATGTTAGCACAGCTTAAAACCGTTGTGCTGATTTAAAGAAGCAATAAAACTGGCCTTCTTTAGACAAGTTGAGTATCTGGAGCTTCAGCATTTGTGGGTTCGGTTACAGGCTAAAAATGTCCAGAAACAAATAACTTTCTTCTGAAACTCGTCAGTCTATTCTTGTTCTGAGAAATGAAGGCTATTCCATGCGAGAAATTGCCCAGAAACTGAAGATCTCGTACAACGCGGTGTACTACACCCTAACCAGAATAGAAAGAGGAGTGGGAGGCTCCAGTGCACAACTGAGCAAGAGGACAAGTACATTAGTGTCTAGTTTGAGAAACAGACGCCTCACAAGTCCTCAACTGGCAGCTTCATTAAATAGTACCCGCAAAACACCAGTCTCAACGCCAACAGTGAAGAGGATACTTCAGGATGCTGGCCTTTTAGGCAGAGTTGCAAAGAAAAAGCAATATCTCAGACTGGCCAATAAGAAGAAAGATTAAGATGGGCAAAAGAACACAGACACTGGACAGAGGAAGATCGGAAGAAAGTGTTATGGACAGACACATCTAAGTTTGAGGTGTTCGGATCACAAAGAAGTACATTCGTGAGATGCAGAAAAAATGAAAAGATGCTGGAGGAGTGGTTGACGCCATCTGTCAAGCATGTTGGAGGCAATGTGATGGTCTTGGGGTGTTTTGGTGGTGGTAAAGTGGGAGATATTTACAGGGTAAAATGGATCTTGAAGAAGGAAGGAAATGACTCCATTTTGCAATGACATGCCATACCCTGTGGATGGCGCTTAATTGGAGCCAATTTCCTCCTTCAACAGGACAATGACCCAAAGCACAGCTCCAAACTATGCAATAAATATTTAGGGAAGAAGCAGTCAGCTGGTATTCTGTCTATAATGCAGTGGCCAGCAGTCACCGGATCTCACACCTATTGAGCTGTTGTGGGAGCAGCTTGACCGTATGGTACGTAAGAAGTACCCATCAAGCCAATCCAACTTGTGGGAGGTGTTTCAGGAAGCATGGGGTGAAATCTCTTCGGATTACCTCAACAAATGAACATCTATAACATCAAAGGTCTGCAAGGCTGTAATTGCTGAAAATGGAGGATTCTTTGATGAAAGCAAAGTCTGGAGGACCCAATTATTATTTCAATTAAAAATCATTATTTATAACCTTGTCAACGTCTTGACTATATTTCCTATTCATTTTACAACTCATTTCATGTACGTATTCATGGAAAACAAGAACATTTCTAAGTGGCCCCAAACTTTTGAACGGTAGTGTAGGTAATTCTGAGATGTACTCTAGAGGTCAAATTCCAGAAATGTATTTGATTGATAGCTGTGATTCTAAGCTTTTCAATGGTATATCAATAAAGGAAATATGTGAGTAATAACTTGTTGTATGCTGACATGGTTTGTTATAGGGTAAAACCCCTATGGGAAAAATGATGGCACTAGCACACATTTTCCAACTCTAGGAACATAGAGCTTTAAGGAAATCCCTATGAAACATTGTCAGCCAAAGTGAGCCCGACTGACCCCCCCCTGGCTTGGCCTAGTTGATGCAACGTTCTATAATGCTTTCACATAGCTCTGATGGAATGTCGAATACATTATAATATGCTGAGACTGATTACTTGGGGGAACATCTACTTGAGTTTGGGGGTAGCAACATACTATTCTGCATTTTGAGAGTCTGATAGCATTTTTGAAGACTAGAGTGATGGTCACTACTTTGTGCTAATTTGTCCAATGTGTGCTCTAAAAGTTGTGAATGCCCCAAAACTCTGTACACAATACAGGAGGCAGTATGTATTGTGAAATTATAAACCACGTGATTCAAGCCCTGAATGCTGATTGTCTGAAAGCCATGGTATATCAGACCATATACCATGGGTATGACCATTTAAAAACATTTTTTACTGGTCTAATTACATTGGTAACCAGTTTATAATAGCAATAAGGCATCTTTGTGGTTTGTGGAATATGGCCAATATACACAACAGCTACAGGCTGTATCCAGGCACTCCACGTTGCACCTAAGAACAGCCCTTAATTGTGGCATACTGTCCATATACCACACCTCCTCGGGCCGTATTGCTTAATTATACATCAGGTAATTGACTCATGAAAATACAGTTTTAGTGAATTTCTCTCTGTACCTTTCTCGGTTACATCTAAAGGTACATAATGGATTTTGTTGAACAAAAACAGCTTTTCTGGAGCTAGTATGGATTCAAAGCAACACAAGGATACATGCATTACCTTAAGCAAAAATGACTTTATTTATGCTCAAGTAGCAAAATTATTCTAAACATCTGAAACATTAGAACACAAAGTAAACCATTCTGTCTAGATCTCCCTGTTCAGGAGGCATACCTTGGGCCATTTGATTAACATTACGTCATTAAACTCAGCAATCCTATCAGCAACAATGCAGTCATCTAGGAAATCCAGTTTAACAGCTGCATCTAGTCCATCTTTAATATATATATATATATATATACAGTTCCAGTCAAACGTTCGGACACACCTACTCATTCAAGGGTTTCTCTACATTCCAGATGACTACATGAAGCTGGTTGAGAGAATGCCAAGACTGTGCAAAACTGCCATCAAGGCAAAGGGTGGTTACTTTGAAGAATCTCAAATACAAAATATATTTTGATTTGTTTAACTCTTAACTTTTTTTTGGTTACTACATGATTCCATATGTGTTATTTCATAGTTTTGATTTCTTCACTTTTATTCTACAATGTAGAAAATAGTAAAAATAAAAATAAATCCTGGAATGAGTACGTGTGTCCAAACTTGACTGGTACTGTATATAACTATGATTCAATTACATTATAATTGCCATAAATAATGTATTATAATAAAATATATCCATGCGAGTTAACAAAGGATACAGTGATATCAATAAAATCTCAACCACAAAACAAGGACTAAGGAGGGTAACAAGGATCACATCTATGAAAATATATTCGACAGATAGGTTGACTAAATATATAAATACATTTACATGTATGTATATCTATGTACATCAGCAATATATCACCATGTTTATATCACCAATTATTAAAATATTCATTTCTTCAAGACACTCATATCTGCAGATGAGTTCTTGGCAATAGTTTGGTTAATTTCAAGCACATGATCGTATAGTATATGTTTTTAGAACATAATCCTCAAACGTACTGTAGAAGCTGTAATACAGGGATAAATGAACAGCAACACATGACATCTGACCATATTGTCCATGCTATTATGGTCAATGATGAACTTGTCACTGGTTAACATTTCAGTTACAATAGATGTGCCACTGAATATAATTCTTTCCCCTCAACATAAATACCTGTATATGGAACGCTGCATGGGGATATTTGCATGATATTTGCAAAACAAAAGAGAGTTGGGAGCCTTTAACTTATAGGCTGGTAGATATTTAGACAAGTCCCATTTTCATAACAAGCTTCCAGTGCAGATTTCTGTAAACCATTTAGCCTTAATTAAGTCTGTCCTACAAGAAAGATGTTCCTCTATTGACAGATAGATGTGCTACTGTGTACGTGTGTGTACCATCTAGAAAACTGTCATATGTGCCTTCAAACAAACAACATATTTACATTGTAAAGCTCATAATTATTGCATTATAAATCATTTGACATTTGAATGATAAACCCTGTTTTCCTGTGACACTAGAGTTGTGCTCTGTCTGTACTAATCTCCAGAGGAAAATATGTTAAATATGATATGAACAAAAACAAACAAACATCCTTTAAAAACAAATGCAACCCTAAGACTTTGTACATTCTGAGACTTTTTCCCCCGTTATAACTTATGCATTTGAGATGTTGTGCTATTGGTCCATGAAACGAGTGTTCACAAGATAAGTAATTCAGAGCAGTTTGTAAAACAACGTTTTTCTTCTCCAATAAATGTGTTATTTTGCATTTATGAAGTAAACCCACCAGGTGAAACATCACGATTTGAACAGTGTTTTAACAGTGTTCCCCTGCTTTCAGGAGTGGATAGAGAGAGAAATATAATACTTTCTGTAGGGCCAATATAATTATGGTGCTTTGCTGGTTGGCTTGCCTTGAGCAACAGTCTCTCAGAATCCCCTGTAGGTTGACAGATGATGTCTGATATATTCCCTTTAAACTAAAGTCGCAAAGGACATAAGCAGTGATTTAAATGTACCACAACCTCTAAACATTGTGCATTCCAAAACACAAATTACCACAGCCCAACCAACACCAGGTCAGGTCAAAGTTCAGATGCTTTATTCAAAGTGCATCCCTACCATAGAGATAGATCGAGGACTAATGTTTGTATATGTGGCATTATAGCATCTGTGACAACATGAGCGCATCTCCATGTTTAAGTAGTACATTTTCTTCTTCAGGATTGGCTGATCCCTCCTGATGACCCGGGTGGACATGATGCCAACAGGGTGACAAGGAGGGATCAGCCAATGAAGTTGGAAGTCCCACCCAGTTGACTATATTGAAATGGTGGAAGCCCTCAATGGCGCTGCCCATGCTAATATGACTGTTTGGCCACTAGAGGCCTCTGTCATTCTCAATGATCTCTACTCCTATGAATAATATCACTAGGAGTAATTAGTACAGATACGCCTCATTTCCTCTGTGTGCCACCCTTTAAACAGGAAGTCCTTCCAGGCAATGTACATTTGGTAAAAGTTACTTTGAATAGGAGAAAGTCTGTAGGAATCCAATAGTGTGCTGTTATTCATGGTTGTGCCCCTAGGTAGCGGCACATCTCATTCCCTTGAGCTACACGAGTAGAAAGAAAGGAGTTCACTCTTTTTCACAACCGCTTGCTTCATTTTACCAGGGGATTGTCCTAACAATCAGCAAGTAGGGACATTCATGGCCATTGAAACAGAGTCTCCCACCTTGGATAGGTACCACATATAATATACCTCAGTGTAAATACATTCTCACTGAAGAGGTTGGACTTGCTAAGGAGCAATACATTTTCTTCTATAAATTGTGACCATCTCAGTCAAGTCCATCATAAAGTAAATGTTCAGAATAATTGAAGTAGAAATTCCTCTCTTGCAAGAGTCAAAAGAGTGTTGAAAGGATGTTTTTCCTAAAAGTGACTTTTGACTTGAGTCTCACAACATGCCAAGGAGTATTGGTGTCACTAAGCTCTGCAGACAGTATCTCCAAAATGAACTAAACTTTGAGACCAATATGGATTGGTTTGGATTTAAAATGCAGACACCCCCCCCCCCCCCTCCCCTCCAAATATGCATAAATAATGTTCAATAAGTTAATAAATAAAATATCTGTCGTCTGGGTGTATTTACAAAGGGTAAAAATGTACAAAACCCCTAATTCAACACATTTCATTATCTTTTAGAGATACCTTTCACTTTCCAACAGTATAGCATATCTGACCTCATATTGCCGTTGCCTACTCCAACCAAATGCACTCCATTTATCCTGTCCTCTCCTGAAATCGACTCTATACATTAAATCAAAAGGGACAGAATCAATAAAAGCTGCTTAAGCGATGTTTAAAAAGTATCTTTGTGTACATACTGCTGCTCAACAACAGTGTCTGTGTGTGTAGATGGGGGGAGGGGGGGGTAATGCCCACAGATCATGATGAGAAGTCTGGGGTGTCATCCAGCTAAATGTCCTCTGTCAACTATTTACATCAAGTTACCTGGCACTTTCACCTTACATGATTTCCATTGACATGATCAACCATAAGAATCATTGCTAATATTGTTCAAAGAACAACACTATTCCAGTAGACTATCAATTTTCTTCAGGCCGGCAATCCTCCAAGACAGTTAGCAGCTATTAAACACATTACATTATAAAATATAGTCAAGATCACACTGTAGAATATAACGCAGTTTCAATCACCTTTACAAAAGAAATCCCAAACAAAAACAATCTTCACATCAAAGCAGGCAGTAGTCGACAAAAATAGCTTTGTTCACGAGTCCTCGTGAGAGCTTTTTACAAGTCAGTTTGTGCTCCCGCATGTGTGTGCCCAATCATCTCGTCTCCTGTTTAAAAACAACCCCACACACCAGGGCTGCTCCATATTACACTGACCATAAAGAAAAGAGACGAAATTCAAAAACGAATGCTTTGAATAATAAAAAAAAAAGATCTGAGGCGCAGACAGACAGGGGGCGACAGAGAGGAGAAAGAGGAGAGAGAAACGAGCCTCAGCGGTCTCTGCAGGTGGGCAGGTTGACGAAAGTGAAGATGTTGTACTCTATGAGTATGGAGAAGCAGAGAAAGATGGAGTACATGAACAGACACACTAGGCCCAGACGACGGTCCAGTTTCCACCCGTTCAGATGTACCCCCAGGACCTGAGAGAGAGAGAGAGAGAGAGAGAGGTGGGAAGAGATGAAGAAATTATATCTATAGTTGCTCAATTCAATTTCAATTGTGCATAAACTGTGTAAAATACAAAAGCACAAGTACATTTGAGTATTTTAAAAAGTGCTAAAAGGTCACACACCGTGAGGAACACAGACCCCAACAGAAGTCCCACAGAGAAGATGAGCCCTTTGCTGTTCAGTTGAATCTAAGAGAAGAACGGGTTAAACAGAAGAGGATAAACCACGGGGTTGGGAACTGATTTACAACACTTTTGCACCAGTGTAAAGGGTACACCTGCTATTTCCAAAAGAGAACAACCGTTTGAAAAACAACACCAACTTTACACGACCAAACTGATGCATTAGAAGGACGCCATCTCTTTTGAATTCGAGCCCTTCTGAAATGAATACAGTACATCAGCTGTTCTCTGTGTATCCTCTTCTACACCCTCAATACACAGCTCGATTCTCTAACACACAGTCAAAGCCTTCATTCAGAATAATCATGTCACACTCCAAAAGCAGGAAAGCTGTATGTAGGCATTCCTTCACAGCAACCCCACGTGTGTTTGATCTAGTGGGGTTATGGGCTGCAGGTGCACTCAGCTCTATATTTCACTTGGACTGCCGACAGCTACTTTTCTCCTCCCTCTTTCAGCTGTTAGGACCATCTCCCTTCCATGCCAAGCTGGAAGATATGCTTATCTACAGAGATCACAAATAACACATGCTCTAATGGCTACGTTAGCATGACATGACTAATATTGTATATAAACCTACATACCATTGGTACCATGTGACATGAGCAGAGAGGGCTCTGGACAGAAGATCAATTGTGTCATCTCTCACATGATAAAGCAACATCAAAATGACCTTCTCAGAATAGGCCGAGCATGTCTAAATGTCACAGGGGTTGTACATGCCAGTTTTGATTGTGTATTGCTAGTAGAGGTTTACTAAAGACCGTACACGGTCAGGGTTAGGTGTTTGCTACTTACGTAGGAGCCGTAGTTGATGGCGAGGGTCTGCAGGGCCCAGGGTAGTCCCAGTCCAATAAGGATATCAAACACATTACTGCCTATAGAGTTAGACACAGCCATGTCCCCGAGACCTGAGCGAGAGAAAGAGAGAGATGAGTCATAGGCCGAGAAATATAAATCAAAAGACATAAGAAGGAGGGAGAGGGAGGCAGAGAGAGAGAGATGTTGGTAAACATCTGTAACATCAATAAAGAATTCCAACTTGCTGAGGTATTCAGGTTGCCACAAACAACAACAAACACAACAACAACAAACAGACTGTCAGGGAATGCGGTTCCCATTTCCCCCTCTCAGACAGACTGATGAATATTTGACAGGGGGAGTTGGAATTGACACAGATTTAAAAAATGGAGGAAGGAACCACACTGTGTTTTCTTCTGTCACTGCCACACGACTCTGTCAGAGAGGTTGGGAGGGGACCTGGGTGACACCCAGACTGCCTCATCCCTTCTCGCTTTCCCCTCTCTCTGTTGACCAGGTACACAGCCCGTATGGAGCTGTTTGATTCCTGGGTGTTGGTTCATGGGGCAGGTGAGCAGCAATGCAAACAGCCTGGTAGAGAAAGTACTCTGTGCGTCCTCACCTTGCCGTGCCACTATAAGACTGGCCATGCAATCAGGGACACTGGTGCCAGCTGCCAGGAAGGTGATGCCCATGATAACATCAGGGATACCCAGAGTAAACCCGATCACTGTCACCTGAAGGGAATAGACACACATCAGTCTGTCTGTCTGTCTGTCTGTCTGTCTGTCTGTCTGTCTGTCTGTCTGTCTGTCTGTCTGTCTGTCTGTCTGTCTGTCTGTCTGTCTGTCTGTCTGTCTGTCTGTCTGTCTGTCTGTCTGTCTGTCTGTCTGTCTGTCTCTGTCTCTGTCTCTGTCTCTGTCTCTGTCTCTGTCTCTCTCTCTCTCTCTCTCTCTCTCTCTCTCTCTCTCTCTCTCTCTCTCTCTCTCTCTCTCTCTCTCTCTCTCTCTCTCTCTCTCTCTGTCTCTGTCTCTGTCTCTGTGTCTGTGTCCTCACCATCCAGACCATGACATAGGAAAAGCCAGCAATCCAGAGGGTGGAGTTGACGAAGGAGACCATGAACCATCTCTCCCAGCGAGGGGTGGCACAGTTAGGCACCGTGAAGAACAAGAGCAGGCACAGAGGCCAGGCCAACAGCCACTTGATCTTATTACAGCACCCAGCTAGAGAGAGAGAGAGAGAGAGAGAGAGAGAGAGAGAGAGAGAGAGAGAGAGAGAGAGAGAGAGAGAGAAGAGAAGAGAAAGGAAGAAGAGATGTAGTTTCAATGTGTTCTTTGCTTAGATTACATTGTGTGATGCTTTTATTGAGGAAATCTAAAAATACCTTTAAGTGGATGTGATTGTGGCTGACCAACACAATAAAGAGAGCTCAGAGAGACTGAAAATTGTTTGAAACCCTTTCAATGTTATTTAAAAAATTATACCTGGGGCATGAAAGGGTATGAAAGGTCCCTCCCCTTCTTCCTCCTCCTCCTCTTCCTCATCATTCTCATTATTCTCATGGTCTTCGTTCTCGTTTTCCGTCTCGTTGCCAGACTCCACCCCTCCCCTGTCGTCCTCTCCATGGTGACCACGGCGACCATTGACGCCCCTTTCGGGCCCGCCCAGTCCATTCTCCAGGCCCCGCCTACCGCCGACTTTCACCGTGATCTCCGAGTCTCCGTTCGTGAACGGCCGGGTGCTAATCAGACGCTGTCTCTGCACAAATGCATGCACACATCATAGCTAAAGCCCTGTGTTTTGGTTAATCATGTCACATGACCTGGATTTTAAACTTTGTTTAAAGCTTTTTCATCAAACTATCCCCTTTTCTTTTAATGTTAAATAGACCAACACCACCCTCAGAAAATTGCTTTCATTTTTTGGTCTAATTCCCATTTCTGGAAAAGGCTTAAAATAAAGGTTAAAATCCATGTCATATGACATGACTTACCAAAACAGGTATCTAGTCATAGCCTATACTGTACAAACACATGCCATTTTCTGAACATGTTTGTACAGCATAAGTATGCTGTAAGAATATATTTTCTTCATACCCACACAACAAACAGAAATACCCACGTGTGCAGAAGGCCATGGGAAAGTGTGTGTGTGTGTTTGTGTGGTCCTACCTCAGTGATGAGCATGCATGAGGCCATGGTGAGGTGTGTGTGTGTCTGTCTGTGTGGTCCTAACTCAGTGATGAGCATGCATGAGGCCATGGCGAGGTGTGTGTGTGTTTGTGTCTGTGTGGTCCTACCTCAATGATGAGCATGCATGAGGCCATGGTGAGGTGTGTTTTGTCTGTGTGGTCCTACCTCAATGATGAGCATGCATGAGGCCATGGTGAGGTGTGTGTGTGTGTCTGTGTGGTCCTACCTCAGTGATGAGCATGCATGAGGCCATGGTGAGGTGTGTGTGTGTGTGTATGGTCCTACCTCAGTGATGAGCATGCATGAGGCCATGGTGAGGTGTGTGTGTGTGTGTGTGTGTGGTCCTACCTCAGTGATGAGCATGCATGAGGCCATGGTGAGGTGTGTGTGTGTGTGTGTGTGTGTGTGTGTGTGTGTGTGTGTGTGTGTGTGTGTGTGTGTGTGTGTGTGTGTGTGTGTGTGTGTGTGTGTGTGTGTGTGTGTGTGTGTGTGTGTGTGTGTGTGGTCCTACCTCAGTGATGAGCATGCATGAGGCCATGGTGAGGTGTGTGTGTGGTTCTACCTCAGTGATGAGCATGCATGAGGCCATGGTGAGGTGTGTGTGTGTGTGTGTGTCTGTGTGGTCCTACCTCAGTGATGAGCATGCATGAGGCCATGGTGAGGTGTGTGTGTCTGTGTGGTCCTACCTCAGTGATGAGCATGCATGAGGCCATGGTGAGGTGTGTTTTGTGTGTGTGTGTGTGTGTGTGTGTGTGTGGTCCTACATCAGTGATGAGCATGCGTGAGGCCATGGTGAGGTGTGTTTGTGTGTGTGTGTCTGTGTGGTCCTACGTCAGTGATGAGCATGCATGAGGCCATGGTGAGGTGTGTGTGTGTGGTCCTACCTCAGTGATGAGCATGCGTGAGGCCATGGTGAGGTGTGTTTGTGTGTGTGTGTCTGTGTGGTCCTACGTCAGTGATGAGCATGCATGAGGCCATGGTGAGGTGTGTTTGTGTGTGTGTGTCTGTGTGGTCCTACGTCAGTGATGAGCATGCATGAGGCCATGGTGAGGTGTGTTTGTGTGTGTGTGTCTGTGTGGTCCTACGTCAGTGATGAGCATGCGTGAGGCCATGGTGAGGTGTGTTTGTGTGTGTGTCTGTGTGGTCCTACCTCAATGATGAGCATGCATGAGGCCATGGTGAGGTGTGTGTGTGTGTGTCTGTGTGGTCCTACGTCAGTGATGAGCATGCATGAGGCCATGGTGGGGTGTGTTTGTGTGTGTGTGTCTGTGTGGTCCTACGTCAGTGATGAGCATGCATGAGGCCATGGTGAGGTGTGTGTGTGTGTGTGTGTGTGTGGTCCTACCTCAGTGATGAGCATGCGTGAGGCCATGGTGTGGTGTGTTTGTGTGTGTGTGTCTGTGTGGTCCTACGTCAGTGATGAGCATGCATGAGGCCATGGTGAGGTGTGTGTGTGTGTGTGGTCCTACCTCAGTGATGAGCATGCGTGAGGCCATGGTGAGGCGGGTGCGAGGGGAGAAGTGGCTGGTGATCATGATCCTCATGCCGGCATCAGAGAAGGACAGCTGGTGGGGGTAGGCTGACAGCAACTCATCTACCATCAACACTGACTGCTTTCTGTGTAAGTTAGCTACAGGAGAGCGTGAGAGAAAGAGAGAGAGAGACATGATGCAAACACACACACACAGACACACGTATGACAGAACAGGCAGACCATACCTTTCTTCAGCAGGACAGCGGTGGCATCACAATTATCATCCAGGTCGGCGTTACTGGCTGTGCCATTCCCCAGGCTGGACGAGTTCTTCTTCCGCCTCTCCAGGAAGCGCACAATGTTCGAGTTAAACCTATACACAGAAGCGAACAACGCGACAGTTAAACCTAGACAAAGAGGGACAGAACAAGGACGTGGATCCGACTGCACTGTTTTGAAGTGTGCACCGATGGTTTCAGACACAAGACTTACTTCATTATCAAAATGTAGCCAAAATACATCAGAACCAGTGTCAGAGACTCCCACCTGGAACAAACATCAAGAGGGATTCAATTGAAGCAGATTTTAACAGCTATACAATACAACACATAACTTATGTACTGTATACACAAGAAAGTGAAAGCCATATTTACCACGAAACCTTTTCATCATATATGAACTGTAAGGAGAAAAAGAGGAATGATACTGAACACTTGGAAGAATGCCTGGAAGTACAGTAAAAAACATTGTGGTTCTCTGATGTAAACAGCACTGTATGGATCCACTGTAGTTGCACCCTCTGATCGACAGGATGCAACATACTAAAATCTAAATCATTCTCTGGGATTGCGACCCGGAGGCCCGTATGGAGGGTGTGACACAATTACGGAGCCTCTGGAGGCCCAATTGAGCTCCGTACCGCATTGCCGTGCGCCTCCCAAATTTTGTAACAATGCGGCGGGCTCCGTATAGTTCCGCATTGACATGATTGGTTGGTGGTAGGTGGGGGCGGGATGTCCTGTGTAAACACAAACTCGCTTCCTTGACAACTTCCTTCACAACAGCCCTGCTCTACGAAGCGCAAGAAGTAGGAATGGTCTGACTTCTACAGATGTCGGATTGACCATGCAGAGCCATGAAGGCTCACTTCACTGGTTTGCAATGGTCAGGCTCCACTCACCACTATGAGAGCAGCGATGGACAGGGTGTAGTACACGGAGTCTCTCAGAAGAGACCAACGAGACAGATGCACCGCCTGAGAGTGAGAAAGAGAGAGAGAAAAAAAAGATAAAGAGAATGGGAGAGAGTGGAATAGACAACATTTTAACCCGGGGTATTCATCCCTTCCGGTGTATGTGTGTATACCTGAGCAAGTCAAGGTACAGAAACCTACCTGGCCAGCAAAGATTCCACACACTCCGATAATGCAGAGGATATTGAAGACAGCGGAGCCCACAATCGTGCCCACCCCCACATCCCCTTTAGTGATAAACACACCTGCACAGGGACAGAAAGAAAGAGAACAGAAGTTATACAATGGTTGGTAATGGAGTATAAAAATGGAGTGTTACAAGCTTGTACATGTAAAGTATTGACATGGCAAACAGTGTCCCTTGACCTTCTCTATATTTTGTTACGTTACAGCCTTATTCTAAAATGGATTAAATAAAACAATTTGCAATCAGCAATCTACACACAATGACCCACAATGACAAAGCGAAAACAGGTTTTTAGACATTTTGGAAAAATGTATTCAAAACAAAATAAACAGAAATACCTTATTTACATAAGTATTCAGAACCATTGCTATGGGACTTGAAATTGAGCTAAGGTGCACCCTGTTTCCACTGATCATCCTTTTTTAATACTACTTTTCGCTGCAACTCCCGTACAGACTCGGGAGAGGCGAAGGTCGAGAGCCACGCAGCCTCCGAAACATGACCCTGCCAAGCCACACTGCTTCTTGACACACTGCTCTCTTAACCCGGAAGCCAGGCACACCAATTTGTCAGAGGAAACACCGTCCAACTGATGACGGTGTCAGCGTGCATGTGCCTGGCCCGCCACAGGGACAAGGTCATCCCGGCCGGCCAAACCCTCCCCTAACCCGGATGATGCTGGGCCAATTGTGCACCGCCTAATCGTCTCCCAGTCGCGGCCGGTTGCGACACAGCCCGGGCTCAAACCCAAATCTGTAGTGATGCCTCTAGCACTGCGATGCAGTGCCTTAGACCGCTGTGCCCCTCGGGAGGCCCTTCCATTGATCATCCTTGAGATGTTTCTACAACTTGATTGGAATCCATCTGTGGTAAATTCAATTAATTGGACATGATTTGGAAAGGCACACACCTGTCCATATAAGGTCCCACAGTTGACAGTGCATGTCAGAGCAAAAACCAAGCCATGAGGATGAAGGAATTGTCCGTAGAGCTCCGACACAGGATTGTGTCGAGGCAGAGATCTGGGGAAGGGTACCAAAACATGTCTGCAACATTGAAGGTCCCAAAGAACACAGTGGCCTCCATCATTCTTAAATGAAAGAAGTTTAGAACCACCAACACCCTTCCTAGAGCTGTCCGCCCGGCCAAACTGAGCAATCGGGGGAGAAGGGCCTTGGTCAGGGAGGTGACCAAGAACCCGATGGTCACTGACAGAGCTCTAGAGTTCCTCTGTTGAAATGGGAGAACAACCATGCAGCACTGCTCCAATCAGGCCTTTATGGTAGAGTGGCCAGACGGATGCCACTCCTCAGTAAAAGGCACATGACAACCCACTTGGAGTTTACCAAAAGGCACCTAAAGACTCTCAGACCATGAGAAACAAGATTCTCTGGTCTGATGAAACAAAGATTGAACTCTTTGGCCTGAATGCCAAGCGTCACGTCTGGAGGAAACCTGGCACCATCCCTACGGTGAAGCATGGGGGTGGTAGATGTGGGGATGTTTTTCAGCAGCAGGAACTAGGAGACTAGTCAGGATCGAGGGAAATATGAACAGAGCAAAGTACAGAGAGATCCTTGATGAAAACCTCCTCCAGAGCGCTCAGGACCTCAGACTGGGGTGAAGTTTCACCTTCCAACAGGACAACAACCCTAAGCACACAGCCAAGACAATGTAGGAGTGGCTTCGGGACAAGTCTCTGAATGTCCTTGAGTGGCCCAGCCAGAGCCCGGAATTGAACCCGATCGAACATCTCTGGAGAGACTTGAAAATAGCTCTGCAGCGACGCTCCCCATCCAACATCAGAGCTCGAGAGGATCTGCAGAGAAGAATGCGAGAAACTCCCCAAACACAGGTGTGCCAAGCTTGTAGCGTCATACGCAAGAAGAATCAAGGCTGTAATTGCTGTCAAAGGTGCTTCAACAAAGTACTGCGTAAAGAGTCTGAATACTTATGTAAATGTTATGTAAAGGTTATGTAAAGGTTTTTGTAATAAAATAATAATAATAATAAATTAGCAGAAAAAAAGTAATTATGGGATATTGTGTTCGAGATGGATGAGATTTTTTAGAAATCAATTTTAGAATAAGGCTGTGATCTAATAAAATGTGGAAAAGTTAAGGGGTCTGAATACTTTCCTGAAGGTACTGCATATCACTATCACTCTTTAAAACATACTGGGACTGCTGATAAAGTAAAACATAAAAAAAGTATGTGTGTGTCCAATGAAAGATGTGGATGTGTCCATCTACGTGTCTGTACGTCTCACCGATGACAGAGGTGAAGAGTTCAGGAGCTGAGCTGCCGGCCGCCATGAAGGTTGCACCTGCCACATCCTCACTAAGATGAAGACGCTGAGATAGCCAGAGCGACAGAGGCAGAGAGAGAGAGAGAGAGAGAGAGAGAGAGAGAGAGAGAGAGAGAGAGAGAGAGAGAGAGAGAAAGAGAGAGAGTGAGTATAGGGGGAGTAGAAAGCACATCTTGAATTGTGTGCTTAAAATTAATTCCAGTTGAATTGACCCCGACCCTGTTACAGAATAGTGTGTTACATTTTTACCTCGCATATCTTCTCCAGAGACGGAACAAAGTAGTCATCACACACTAGGGCCAGTGCATAGAACATGTACATTGCCTATAGAGCAATTACACATAACAAATCGTCAGAACATGCATGCACATATAAGAACAAACAAATCTCAGCAGTGTTCTGGAACCTTTCAGAACCCCATGTGATGCAGTGATAGTGTCCCAATGTGTGTTTTTCTGAGGAGGTATCCTAAGCTGAGACACTCTGTGCCATTTGGCCTCATATGCCAGCTAAGTCTCTATACAACATCTGGCACCCAAGCCTGCCAGAGAGACGCTGCCCTCTTTATGATGGCTAGGCAACTTTGCCGTGGTGTAAATGATTTAAGCACAAATACTTTAAAGTACTACTTAAGTCGTTTTTTGGAGTATCTTTTACTTCACTACATTACTAAAGACAATTATGTACTTTTTTACTCCATACATTTTCCCATACACCCAAAAGTACTAGTTACATTTCGAATGCTTAGCAGGACAAAACATTTGTCCAATTCACACACTTATCAAGAGAACGTCCCTGGTCATCCATACTGTCACTGATTTGGCGGACTCACTAAACACGAATGCTTCGTTTAAAAATGATGTCCGAGTGTTGGAGTGTTGGAGTGTTGGAGTGTTGGAGTGTTGGAGTGTTGGAGTGTGCCCCTGGCTATCCATATAATAATAAAACAAGAAAATAGTGACGTCTGTTTAGCTTAATATAAGGAATGTTGAATTATTTATACTTTTACTTTTGATACTTAAGTATATTTTAAGTAGTATTTTACTGGGTGACTCACTTTTACTTGAGTCAATTTTTTATGAAGGTATCTTTACTTTTATGACAACTGGGTACGTTTTCCACCACTGCAGCTGTGTTAAAGACTCAATCCTGCTTGTCAATGCATTGCATCACATGGTCAATGGCAGGTAGCCATTGTATGTAGAGTAGATCGTGTGTTGAGTGTAGAATGGGGAGGTGGTGGGGTGGGGGGGTTACACTCACAAATAGGACATGTAAGGCCACCGCTCCCTCTGTCCGCTCCTTGTTGGTGAACAGGTCTGTGGGGAACTCATGTAGCGCTGGAGAGAAAACACACACAATATTACTGTGAAAACACTGTCTTTTTAATGCAGCAGAAACTTGTGCAGTGGCACTATCATACACAGTCCATTTGAGTGACAGGACCTAAAAATAGCATTGCCATGAGTGTGTGTGTACACGCACACATGCCAGGGTGTGTTTGTTTGTGTGTATTTGTAAGGGGAGCCGTGTGTGTGTGAATGTATGTGCGTGTTGATGGCTGCACAATGTGCAGTGACATTCTCCCTCTAAACACCCAAGAGGTTGTGTGAGTCAGCGAGCTTCAGCCTGCCCTCAGTGCCCGAACAAAACCATTTCAGCTCATAAGAACTGACAAGGCCCGAAAGAGAGAGAGAGAGAGAGAGAGAGAGAGAGAGAGAGAGAGAGAGAGAGAGAGAGAGAGAGAGAGAGAAGAGAGGGGTGAGGATGTGTGAATTGTGTAGGGTTGTAAGACACATCGTTGTGTTCGATTTTAATGGCCTCGTCCCTTAGAAAGTGTATAATATCTATCTCCCTACCTCCTTCCAATATTACATTCCCATTTTAATCATTTAACAAATACTATTGTCCAGAGTGGCTTTCAAATAGTGTGTTCCAGTAAGCTGAATCAACTACATAGTCCGATCATCAAAACCCTCAATCCAT